>NC_135497.1:176164746-176191363 GCF_052857255.1 Amblyomma americanum | reverse complement strand
CCAGTGATCGCGACCTTTGCTAGAGCAGTGGCTGGTCTGCCCCTGGGGCTTGCAGCACATCGTAGCAGTGCCGAGAGAGAGAGAGAGAGAGAAAGGCTCAGCGAAAAGGAACTGTACCATTAGCGAAATGTGTGTAATGAAAAAAAAATTGCGAAAATATTTCATTCACTCGCAGTACACTCATCGCACTCCTATAAAAACAATGAAAAACAGTGGCTTCTTACTTCTGAATCTCTACCATTAAGGGAGAACTAATAGTTTTCAGAAGAAAGAAATTAATACGGACGTGCGTCTTTCATTGTGCGAATGTTTTCTATGATAGTGTAGCTATAGGTAAAAATTCGTGCGAAGAGATAACGCCTAGCTGCCAGTTTGGGTGCCAAAAAAAAGTCGGAGTTTAACGCTCTATTTCTCTGCATTCACGGGCGGAAGCTTAATAAGGCTAGGCACGCAGGGCAACACGTGCAAATATCCCGCATCGTTATATTCAGGGCGATTCGTGAAAGGGGGCGGAAGCAGACAAGCGCGTGCCGTCAATTCCGACGTGCCGGAGTAAGGTGAGGATGATGAACTGGAAGAAGCGGCTCACCCGGCTAACCTCAGAGCGTTGAAAGCGGTGGAATCTCCAATATGAACCACCGTAGCAGCAACAAACGGTCGGGCTAGCGGGAGCCGGCGCGATAGCGGCGTACCTTCCTGCTTGCGGCGGGTATGCGGGGAATTTTTCTATTTCGAATCTGTCAGCCCCATTTCGGCAAAGGAGAAAATCAACACGCATTCCGCGCTCTTCCGCAGAGCAGACGCCCACGCGTTCCTGCTTCTGCTTCCCGCGGAGTGATGCACGGCTCCGGGGCGAAGCAAAACTGCCGGTTGAATGTTCAGCTGGAAGCGCTGCGGCGGGAGAGAGCGGCAACTGCTTTCCACCAGCGCGTTCCGGAACGTGGTGGTGCCGCCGACGGGAAGTAAAAGACAAAAAAAAAGATGAGACAACGAACACATGTAGCACAATGTGGGGGAATAGTTGGGCAAATACTTGGCGAATGTTCGGGGGGTGAAGCCATTTGAGAGTGCGTGTGGCAGCGGCACACAGCGAGAAGCCGCCAACAGGTCATGCGGGCAACACGCGAGGCGCGCGTTAGAACTTGGCCCGGGGCTGGCTCCGTCAAAAGGCACGCGAACTCGTTGTGGCCAGTGGCGAAGGGAAGTGGCACGCTCCTTGTTTTGTCTGGTGCCCCGCCGGACGTAACGTTCCCCCCCCCCCCCCCCCCGGAAGTGGGAGATCACGGCGCGGGCACCGAGAGGGGTATAAAGGTTTCTCTTAGGCCGGAACTCGAGCGGAATTCCTCGAGTGTGTGCCAGAAAAGAATATGACACGTCGTGCAGACATTTCTATTCGTTCAGTTGACGAATATTGCCGGTTGTTTAGACTGAAACCCATGTGTGAATAATGCGGTGACTGAAAGTAGGCTCAACTGTTTGTTCGATACGAGCGTGTATAAAATTTGAGTTCATTTAATCAACCAGTCGGTAGCCGGTCGGAGTCCGCATCAGCGCAAAGGCTAACGTCATTCTTTATAACTCGGGCTTCTTTACCGTAACACCTTATAAGAAGGACCTCCCCTTCAAAGCAAATCTTCTGCGGGGCCATGGAAAGAAGGCCACAAAAATGACCGTAACACCTTATAAGAAGGACCTCCCCTTCAAAGCAAATCTTCTGCGGGCCATGGAAAGAAGGCCACAAAAATGACTCCAAGAAAACAGCGGGTGGTTAGACAATATGCTTTGTCTATCTCTTAGCGACAGCAGTTGTCGCGGAGAACATGTGAAAAAATTAATGACCCGCATAAAATGGTCCAATCCAGAAATTTCACGCAAGAAAGCAGTGAAAAAGAGACACAGCAAAAATAATAAAAAACTAGGTTTGGAAGCTGCAAGAGTACTAGCTAATCATGAGTCAAAAGAAAAAAACAAGGTGAAAATAAAACAAGTCCAGAGTTGTGACCACCAAGCTTGTGGAACCTGTACTGGCGCTCTCGAAGTGTTTCTACCGTCATGCAACAACGGCTGAGGTTATCGGAATAAACGACGCCCTCGAAGTCACCAGCGCAACGCCATAGCAAGCTCCGCACTTCTAGCTTCCGCAAGCATCTAGCTTCCGCAAGCTTCTAGCTTCCGCAAGCTTCTAGCTTCTTTTTTCGATTGTTCTTAAGCTCCGTGAGCACAAAAATAGATGTGAAAAACGTTGGTGTTCTTGAAAATTTTCACTTTTCCTCTCCTGTTTTCTTTGCTTATTTCTTCCAGCTGAACCAGCTCCCCCGTCCTCAGGTAGAAATAATCCGCCTTGTAAAGCAGGCTTTCCCGCATACCCTCTGTGAGCTCTCACCGCGGGGTGGCATTAATGCGGCGAGCTTGCGACCCCTCTTGTTCTCGAAAGCGGTTGATGAGTGAAATCTCCAGAATGGAGCCTTTTTTTTTTCGCGTCCCGCCGGGGCAAGTGAGCGGCAATTAAAGCGCAGCACTAACGCAAGGGCTAATGCTGCCGCCTTATCTAGGTGTCAGTGGAGGTTTATCTGGGAAGCAATTTAACTACATCGAACGTGTTTTCTTAGTTAAAACACGTCTCAGCGAAAACACGGTAATCTTACAAGGAGCAAAACCTGAGACCACAGACTGCTGTTATTATATATCGATCTGCAATGCAAAGATACTTCCTGTTGTTCTTACTAGCGTCAACAATTTTCCCGCTCCCCGCACTCCCTTCCCGATTTCAATTTCTTTTTGTGTAACCAGCCGCGGTGGCCCATTGGCTTTGTCAGCTGCTCATCAAAGATTGCGGGTTCTATTCAGACCGCGGCGGCTGTATTTCATTGGAGGCGAAATACCAAAACGCTCATGTGCTGTGCCATGTAAGCGCAGGTTAGTGAACCCCAGGTGATCGAAATTTGTAACTCAGAGCACTCGTTACGGTGTCCCTCATAGCTGATATGTCGCTTCGGGACGTTAAGCGCTGCGATTTTCAATTTCCTTTCTTGCCTTAAACAAAACTGCACCTTAACACTTCCGTATGCCATCAGTTCCATATCTGTAGCAAAATTGTCACCTTTGCACTTTTTTCCCTGCGTGCATTTTTCAGAACAGGCCCTTGCTCTTCAAGAATCAAAAGAAATTACGAGACGCAGTAAGGGTTTTCTCCAGCGAATACACATGACATCTTTCATAATTCTCCTTAGTATACGATGTCACAGCCTCTTCTAGGTGCGCATGTTTTAGCAGCTTCCCACCTATGCTGAGGTGCTCAGTGTACGAAACTGGCACTGTGGAGGAAGGGGGGAGGAGAAGGCCAGGGCTATTACCTTTGAGCTTACAAACCAAAAAACTTCCCTCGACGCGGCACTGCCCATCCGGGAACCGCCGGCGACAGCCGAGGTTGCTACGGGGCGCGGCAAAGAATCCCCCACGAGGAGATTGCACGACAGTGACCCTTACGGTTCACCGCAACGTCCAAAGCGTGGGACCGCACGGGGGGTCATAACAGAAGGTGTTCTAAGGAGGCGCCGGAGTTCCCCGTGGAGAAAGGGACTCCAGAGTCCGCCTAGTTTTTTTTTTTCTTCCACAAAAGCCAATCGCTTTTGTGGAGACCGCTCTGGCGGTGCATTTTGTGAATATTATGATTACTTTTAGGATTTTGTGTCTTGGGAAGAGTTACTAATACCGCTAAAGTAGAAGGGGGTTGCACGCAACAAGGAACCAATTGTGTTGAGGCTTATTGCTATTGGATGCTTCCTGAAGGTGAGACGAACTCCCGAGGGTTCAAAAACGAGCCCGAGAGCCCAAATCGTCGGTCTGGGCTAGGTTTAGATGCTCTGCTTCTTCGGCTAGGCCGAAGAGGAAAGATTTCCCTGTGAGCCAGCTCTGTCTTATTTGTCACTCTGTACAATATGCTGTACATTTAGTAAATTTCTAGCATATAAACTTCAGTTCATTTCTCGTTACCTCCAATATTGCAAGTCGTCATTACACACCCGCCGACGGGGCACCTCAGGTGCAAAGTCAACAAACCGTCTCTAACGGCTCACCCCTGGCGCAAAGCAAATTACCTTCCTAACTTTACTGGAAATAAAGCAGAAAAACTCACATATGCATGCGCTGGTGCCCCGCATCGAACAAAGGGTAATTCGTTCCCAGTAAGCTCTCGAGCAGCGTGGAACTTCTGTCTGTTTCACCTTGTGAACACATCTCTCTAATTTGGGCTCCACAGAAACCTTTCTGGTTCGACATAAGTTACGGTTAAATCTGTGCTTCACTTAATTTATCTGGAACTAGGTTGTTTGGGCTTTTTATGTGAAACACACAGTTATGCAGCCTATTTATTGTCTTATTTATGTGGAATATGTAGGTATTAGTAGAAAATCCGGCTCATCGTATTATTTTAGAAACGGTTATGTGAAACACAGGTTCCAGTTGCTTCATGACGCGCTCCAGATAGAATAGGTGACTGCACCCGACAGTAAAAAGAGGCTAGCGCCACGAGGGGAGGCTTTTTATTTTTGAGCCGTTGGGCACGTGACCAATGGCCACCTGACGTCTGGGATCCACTGGCCTGAAGGTCGGTTAAATTTCATGCCTCAGGATCCCCCCCCCCCCCCCCCTCTCCCCTCCGAGCTTTTAAGCCTGTACGGACGTATCTCTCACAGCTCCTAGCTGCTGCCGAAACACGGCCGCCTCTCGCTACACCTCCGTTGGTGGCAGCGGCCCTGCCTTTGTTCGGCTTACATTTATCGCACTTCGATTCCCTGAAGTTATCATGAAGTACTGTGCCGTGGATTATGCATCAGTCGGGCTGTTGTCTACTTTGTGTTCAACGCTGCTCTGCGGATACAAACTGCCGCGACGTCGCCCAGACTTGAAGCGGAGCTTTAGTGCCCCCTCAAGTTTTTTATTTTCTATGGTACCTTCAACCTGTTTTATATTTCCCTAGTTTCCCATCTGAGAAAATAGAGGCGGAACGACGGCGCGTTTCATTGCGAATTGGAACATGGTGTTCCAGATTCATGTATGCGCAACTTTGTGTTCACATAAACCTAATTTTACTGGAACATGGTTCCACATATTTAGTTTTTATCTGGAACGTTGGTTACACTTATAGAAGTGTAACTTATAAAAAGTTCTATGTGAAAACTTAAGTGTAACTAGATTAAGACTGTGCCCAATTATTCCTCGTAGCAACAGGCGGAGCTTTTCACTATGACAAAGCAGCTCCAGAAGTTGAGAAGTTTCAGACGACCCAACCCAACAGTAAGAAGGTCGACGAGGAACTGGATAGTCACAAAAGGAGGGAACAGGAAAATAAATAAAGGAAGAAAGAACAGAAAGGGCACGGAAGTTAATCAGGAAACTACTTCGTTTGGGTCCCATTGCACCAGGAGAACATAACGAAACGGTAGAAAAAGGGGAAAGATAACGCAGTACTTAAGTGAGAGACGCGAGAAGCTTGTGAAAGAGTAACAATTTCTTGCCCAAGCACGACGTCCTCAGGAAGCGGAGAAATGCTTCGCAAGCCTTTAAGGCGGAAGGCTGCCGGGGTCAATGTCCTCGTACAATTGTGCACTCATTGAGTTGACGAGTACATAGGCAAATGAGCACCCAAGTTCAGCCCCTTCCTTCGTAAACTAAACAAAGAACGTACATAAAGTAGTACTATCTGTTCGCAGAAGTTTCCGAGCTATGGACCAAAGTGGGCAATATTTGCAGTGGCAAAAGTGAATATTGTCATTGGCGAGGTTTGTGATAAAAGGTGCCTGGGAAAAATTCTTCCGATGCTATTATCCGCAGCCAGGGGGGGGGGGGGGGGGGGGGGGGGGGGGAGAGAAATGTGCGAAGGGCGTAGCGCGGTTGTTTTGCTGTGAGATACTTTCGATCTCGAAAATGTGCATGTTCAATAGTATTATCACAGCCCCAGGCGTCAAAGGCAAAGCGGCCGACTATGCCGAAAAGCAAAAAAAAAAAAAACGATGCTCAGTAAATACATCGCTGAGCCATAGACCGCGAAGTAAGGTTTCTTCACGTTATGAAAGGCCAGGTAGAATATATATTTGTATGTGTGAGACTAACGAATGTGGGGTGAATTGGAAAGCTTGTTCGAAGTCTAAAAAGTCGGAGTGAAGTCATGCGTAGCTTTTCCGCTGTGAGCATTTTCGAGATGGCGATAGATGAGTGTAGATTTTTTTCTTTACCAGATCGGGTGACTTTGCCCTCGCTATAGTTTCCTGTGATGCTACAGTGTCCCTGCAGCTATTGGCACAGTATGTCGTGTCCACCGACGACGGCGCTGTGATGCAGTCCACGGATTTCAGAAAAAATGTTTTTTCATGGAATTCACACAGCAGGAAACATTTCATGCCTTGGAGCGGTGCTTTAAAGAATATTGACCGTCGCCAGTGGCATTCTTCATTGGTAAACTTAATAGCTGCACAAAAATCTTCGAGTTCCTCATCTCATGAAGAAATCTGGCAAAGTATCCTTACATTAATCATAACACACACTGCAAACGTAACCAGTGAGCTGAAGGAGTGGTAGGGTTGGTCAGCCATCCACACGGTGTCTGTGCGTGTCTTACGGAAATTCTAACATGGCCTGTTTTTGCGCTGGCCACACCCATATGTATGTATAAGCTTTCTTCCTGGCGCAAAGTATCGCTGGCCAAGGTTTGTGGTGCCTCTTAAGGAGAACGACCGTCTTGAAGCAGGTGCAAATTGCAATACGAAGAAGGCATAATGAACAACAATAGTTCTGATAGAGAGATAATGCTGTCTGTATGTGGTAAGACCGCGTGATGGTGGGTAGAGAGCCCAGTATGTTCTCACGTACGTGCTCTCACGGTGCCAGCCGTAATGCATAGCCGTGAACAATATGACAGAGAACAAAGTTTGAGCATTCATTTATAAACACTGCATAATTACGTGTGGCAAGCATAGTTTCTCATTTTTCTAACTAAATTCTCTCTTGGTGCACAATACACAAAAGGCATTCCCAAGTTCAGTGGAGAAACGAGATAAAAATTCACAATTTTGCGCGAAAAGTTTGCCCCCTTTGATACTGCTCTTGATGACTGTACGTAGAGATTTGTTGCGCCTGGGTGATGTCAACTTTTGTCGCAGAAGACGCGAGTTTACGCAGGTTGAGACACGATCGGAGGGCTTATGTTTGCAATTTTCGGGTAGTCGATGAGTGTAATGCATTTGAAAATCTTAATATATGGCAATTTAACAACGATAACATTCAAATATCTCAGTCTATGATTGAGAACGAAGACTTGGCAGACATCTATGGCTTACCAGATCAGTTGAAAGCCAACGAGGTGTTCAATACTAAAGTGCGAAAATGTTACAATACTACATTTCGTTATTAACCATTGGTTAAGCACAAGAAGGCTCGAAAACAGCGGATGACTAACGAACTTCGCAAGCGTACTAAATACAAGGATTGATTATTTAATTTGTTCTTGCGTAAGGTGATCAAATAATACTACAAAAATTTTAACGTGTCAGAAAAAAACTGAGCTCGGACATGGAAGGCAAAGTCAGAATTTTACGCCCGTAGATTTGAAGCTTGCATCGATGGCAGTTGTAAAATATGAAAAAAATATCGCGAATCGACCATTAGGAGCACCACCGGCATGCCATCAGAACTGATTCTTGACGAAAAATCTGATAAAAGTGGGACACTTGAGCAATGACCTCCGTATTTCGTGTTTTCTGAGAGTGTAGTTGTGAAAGCTGCTTTAGCTGCACAGTCAGTGACTCTTTACATCTCCATCCTACGTAAGTAGATGACATTATATCTCTTATTCACTCCTTAAGCAACCGATCGACAGCTGGTAGTGATGAAATAAGAGCAGCACGAATCCAAGCAGTTGCTCAGATAGTAGCAGGGCCTTTAACGCGCATATGCAACCACGTGTTCGAGCCTGATAGTTGCGCGCTGTTCGAGTTGACGTCATCAATAAGGGAGGAAAATTAATGGACCTAAACAATTATAAGCCGTTCTTCCGCTTTCTTCTAAGATGACAGAGTGCGTTACGTATAGCCGTTTGAACACTTTTTTTTTTGTCACTGCACGCAATTACCGACCGTATACCGATTCGAAAAGGACAAATCAGCAGAATGATCGTTATTGCGTGTTAAAATTAATATATTTAATAACATGGAGAGGAAGATTTTTGCTATAGAAACATTTTAAAACTTTCGAAAAGCATTTGACTCCATTAAACACGGTATATTATCGCGCAACCTTGAATGATATGGGATAAAAGCTAGTGCATAGGAACTAACGCGTAGGCACCTTCAATCGTGACTACAGTATACTTCAGTACACGGTGATCAATCCACAATGAATATAATAAAATACGGGATTCCGCAGGGATTCATACTATGACCTTTCCTGTTAAATATTGTGGCGGGGTTTTATAAATGACATAGTTAATATTTCTTTAAACAGTGATATATTGTTATGCGTTCATGATACTAAGGTTTTCTTTTAGGGAGAAAATCTTAAAGAGCTTACACGAATTTCTAACTCCTGGCTACACGAACTTATTAGTACGTGGCTCTGCCTACATAAGTTTGAAATAAACATCAAAAAGACAGAGCGTATGCGTTTTTCTGCAAAAAACAAGGCCGGGTTTTATGTCGTAAAGCTGTTATATAGAACTTCAGAGACCGAACAGGTTGAGTCATGCACATTTAGGAGTAACATTTCAACCAAAAATTAGTTGGACTCGTCATGTAAATAACATCCGCATTAAAGCTGCAAAATCAGTTGGTATGTTGTACCGAGTTCTTAACCTGTTGTCTGTTTTGCTCAAGAGGCGGTTATACTATCTATTCTTTAATCGCATATTAGCTATTGCCTGTTCGTGTGGGGAGGGGGGGGGGGACTTTCGCAAGAACTGATACTGAAAAGTTGTCTCTACTCAACGTTTGTTTTAGCCCGCAAGCAAGTTAGCACTTCAGCTCTTATGGCTCAATGCAACCAACTCTCTTTTATGGAATCTTACCGCTTTAAGTTGTGTTTGTATATTTATAAAGAAATAGCACTGAATTTCCTAGACTTTCACAATCAGTACCATCACAGGGATACTGTGTTTTTGTTTTTTGCTTCGCACATTCCTACTCTCAAGAAGCCCGCAAGCAAATTGCGGAACGCAAGCAATCGAGCACCGAATTATGCTGTTGTGCAATACCCATCTAGAGACAACTGACATTGTAAGGAATATTATAACAGAAGACAGGTTTAGGGTGAATAACACGTTCCCTATTGCAGCATGCAGAGGAGCCATGATGAAATCAGCTGCACTGTAATCACCGTTTGATCCTTGTATTGTACTGCTCTCTGTTCTTAGGATTTTCTAGATCTTTATTATGTGCACTGGCATTTCTGCTTCAAAGTTACTGCGGGTATCTTGAATTCGGCGTTTTCTTTTTGTTCAGATCAAGGAACACGACAAACATTTTACTTATTTTAGTCCGTGGGTTCTGTACTATGTTATTTTTAGTACGATATTATGAAGAGTCCCGTTCAGCGCACAACCCAGCGTCGTAGTTGGCGTCATCGTGTCGAGAAAATTCTGATTGGTCGAGAGGGCCTTGACGTCGCATGTGGAACTGCGGAATTCAAAATTGATCGCAACATGACACAAAGGTCATTATGAGATGTAACAATGTGAAATAAAACAATTGTGCGGAAAAGAAAATCGGGAAATGATATAGGAATCGCAACTGTGAACCTACGGTCACGGGTCCGCCTCGCTATTCTTTGGCCATCGAGCCTCGTTCCTTTGTCTTGGCTGTAAAAAGACGCCTTGTATGTCTTGTCCGACAGCGTCCGTGTCTGTAAAGAGGTATGCAAAGAGGACCCCATGCCACTGAAGGCAACGTCTCTGCTCTTTCTGTAATTACGTCCTGTTGCCTAACTTGTGAAATAGCTCTTAAACATTTCTTTAACATTTTAAGTAAACCATCCCTATTGCTTGTTTTTCATTGATGGTTGTTTTTCTTCAGTTTTTTATTATATTTTTAGGTGTTTTTGAGAACCGTTTTCATTTACATCCTCTTTTCAGATCCCCAGCAGTTTTTCTCTCAGTTGTGACGTAATTTCCTTTAGTATCACGTCAGGGCCGAGGGACCCAGCAGCCCCTAGCCGGATGCATTCGTTTAGCGTCATGACCGGAAGGTGCAATTTCGAGCAGTGGGACAGAGGAAAAATGCCTAGAAAGCCTGCATGGTGACCCGCACGCGTAAGCCGGCAGTAATCAGATTAACGCTCAGTGCAAAGCACGCTCAGTAGGCGGAGCATAAGAAGCATCTCATTGTCCTTGATACGATACGCGGCCTCAGTTGCAGCAACAAAAACCAGGGAGGAGGGAAAGCTTAGAGGGCAATTTTCGATCGGTCAGAACTCAAACGGCATACAGACCGCACTCAAAAATTCTTGCGTTAGGGCTAACCCTTAAAACTGCTAATGCTTTTCAAGTTTGGTAAAGTCTATTTCAGGGAACCTCAAAACCAGCCTGTGAGTTATTTGTACGGAGGCTTACAACAAACGGCCGTTGCTCCTCTTTTCTGCCTTGCGCACCCTCACCGCCGCGTTAGTGCCGGCATTTGTTTTCAGATCATGCCATTTTGCTCGCTTGTTAAATAGTTAGAAATATTGACCCTGAAAGTGGTCAATTGTGCTAAAACAACGCGGCCTTATGACCTCTTGCCAGACTGATGGCGAATTTTATTTTCACGCCGTGCTGTGAAGAAACCCTTTATTCTTATCCACCGTACAGCCTGACGGCAGTTGGAGCCTCGGTGTCCGACAAAGAAGGAGAGCGGAGGTTTTCTTTCAAAAAGGTGATTCGGCGTCAGCAGACCCTGGAAGGGCTACTACGTTGTTACCCACCCATGAACTCAGGCAAACACTGCACCAATGCACCGTGCGCCCCGCCCTTATTCTTTCTCGCTGATATCCCACGTGGCCTTCTTGTGGGAGGCCAAATTGTTTGCTTTGTTTTCTCTTCTTGTTGGTGCTTCAGCGGCGCAATCTCCGGCCACCATTAAGCAAACAGTTTAGGCCGCTGCTGCCAACAGCTTTGCCTACACTAATCGATTGAGCACTTCTCTCCAGATCGATACGGTTCACATCGCAGGGCGTTCTTGGCAGAGCTCTGTCGGCTGCAAAAAAATGCATTTCCTTTTCCTTTTTTTTCTTTTGTTCATTTGAAGCGCAACTTAACCGTCACGTTCAAATGGAGCATAAAATAAAATGCCTTCGTGCTTATATTCATACACACGTGAGTTTTATCTTCTCCCTGAGGGCCGCTCGCGGACAGGCTACGCACGCTTGAGCTGCCAGATCAATAAACTAAAATCGACTGCGCTGGAATGTTCTCTTCATACGAGTGCCACATGTAAGGCACAGTGCAGAACGGCTGGAGAGGCCGGGTGTCTGGGCGCACGTTCGTCGCAAGGCGCAGGCAAAAACTCTGTGCATGTTTCGCGCTGTTTGGGTTTTCTATACTTCCATCGTCGTGTTTCTCGCCATGAACCGCAAAGCATGGCATGCGAGCTTCAGCGTAAGCAGGTGAGTCGGTCCCATGAGAGGCTGTCATTGACAAGTGCAACAGGAGCTTGCATGAATATGCAGGTTGTCCCTGGTGAGGTAAGGCAAAGGCTTGTAAATAACTTTTGAAACAGTACGAAAGCGACGGCGCAGAAATCGTGAAACACACAAAGCGCTGTTTCTCGGACAGACGGAGTCGGAGGGACAGATAAATGCAGACGTGTTTCTCTGCCCGTCGTCGTCTGTGCATGCACGCTGCCACGAAAGTCTAAAATGCGTGCGCACTAACTATAGATCCGCATTTCACACACGTGCTTTCGAAGGAGCTCAGTGATAAGTCGCGGCTAAAGAGCTGAAACAGCATAGATAGCGGAAACATAGATAAAAAACGAGCGCTTTATCTATTGGGAATTTTCAGCTGCTAAAGTTGTCAGAAAAGTTTCAATTGATGATGATGAAGATTTTTAATGGCGCAAGGGCGCTTCCCCAAAGAGCGCCGGGGTTAACGTGTTTTGGCTGCACGAGATGGGTTGAAAGGATCATTCCCCACTATTACGGAGCAAAGAAGTGGCACACCAGTCTAGGGAAAGGTTGTACCCATTCGAAAACCGGCACTGGGGATCGAACCCCGAGTGTCCAGCACACGAGACGGATGTACAAACCATGAACTTGGACATATTTGAACGCTCCGGTAAAAGCTGTGCAATTAAAAAGTTGCGCAGCACCCAAAGGAAGAAACGGCGCGATTTCTGAGGGGACGTAAGTTTAATCTGAGCGTTTTCTATTGTCTGTATTTCAAGCAAGCGCGTGGAAACTCTTTACAGAAAAAGGTTTTCGTCGCTCGCAACCGGGGATAGCGACTACGTGCGCGCCATGCCAATGACCAGTACGAGAGCGCTGCCAGGTGCGTGTGGTTCCACACGCGCGCTCCTGCCGCGTTTTCAGTCAATCAGTAGGGCTTTGAAAATAAGCCTACCGAATCATCTCCACCAGCTGAAAGGTTAAGCTGGTAATATTTAGTTTGACGTTACTGACAAATGAACAATAACGCAAATTCAGGTGCTTGCTCCAGGTGACTGCTAAAAAAATTCAGGAGGGCATTTTGTTGACCTAAAGGGAGGTGAGGCGAAAGCCTTTAGCGCGGTATTGATGCTTGTGTCACTAATGTGTGGTTAAGATGTTAATTAAGTACACAATTGTTTGTGAATCTTCAAAGCTGGAGACACTGAAGGGCGTCTGGGAGGCATCCGTCTTATTCGACGCCTTTCCGCAAACACTCTCCAGCGTCCTAGACAAGGAGAACTACAGATGCATTGGCAAGAAGTAGCGTAGTCGTCAGCACGCTCGGCTGCGGAACGGAAGGATAGTGGTTGGTTCGAATCCTATTCTGCACGAAGGTTTTCTTCTTATCGAGTAGCTGGATGCAACGGACGCCGAACGGACGGTAGAATGGGCCATTAAAGGCTTCCGCCCTAATACGGATTCAGTCTCTACTAAGAGCGTTAATATTCGAAAATTATTTTTCAGTCAAATCATCGTTGCCATCCGCATAGGCAACCTGCACTGCACGGCGCTGCAGTTCAAATGCGCGCCTAAAATACTGCTGCCGTAAACTGCTTGAAGCGCGACCAATGACCAGGAGCTCTTGTATAGCTGGAAACACTGCTCGCCTACAGGTTCTATCGGCGTAGCTGACGCACGCCACGCGTGGCTTCGACATAGCGTGGAAGGTCATGTCTCTAACCGCAGGCAGGTGGCGTGGAAAAGCATTACACGGACAAGCGGCGTTTTAAGGGTGAAGACACCGTACTCGACGGCAACATGTTGGGTCCCACTCTCGCGTTCGGCTGCACTGAGCGCAACGCGGCGGTGGCCCGTTTCGAAGAGAGAACTGCCGCTGCCGAGGGGAATTCCGTAAATTTAGTGTTCTGCCAGGACAGGCTGGTAGCAGACATTGTTCAAACAGTGAATCGGAGTTAGTTACTCGAAAGTATATCATGTTTCACAGCTAACCAACCGAGAAACTCGGCGCCTTGTGAACAGCCGTCACATTCTCATAACGGGTGTAGCATATTCCAGTGCAATATGTTGACCCGGATACTGTATATTTCATTAATTTTCTAACAATCAAGATTACTTACTTCGAGCTGCAGTTCAATATTCGGCAAAAACTGTGATTCGGACGGCTTCTCGTTGCACTGAAATCAAGTCGCCTCTCATGGCGGCTAATTTCAGCAATTGTAAGGATGCAAAGTTGTGCATTATACCTCCGCCTCCAGCGAAAATTGCTCTGGAATAGTAGCCTTACCTTGGAGTTGTCTCAACACACTCAAAAGTGTCCGAATATTACTGCGACGAGCTAAAGAACAATGTAGTGCCTTTTTCCAGTTCAGTCGCATCATTGCAGTCGTCATGGAATCGCACATTCACCACGCCACACGAATAACGCTCAGTACTCAATAGGCGTGTGGTACCCAACATGCTGCCCCGAGGAAAAAACCGCGGCGAGGGGTGGTACAAAGTGTGTAGGCGAGCGGGCATCAATGCACCCTGTACTACGGACGCGCCAAAAAATGCGCGCTCCTCTCGCTAGGCTGTGTGTTATGGCGACACGACAAACTACAGCGCAGGTCGCCCTTGCACTGACTCTCATAATAGAACGAGCCAGTGACATTACTTGCTAGCGGTTAGTCTTGATGTCACCGGCACAAAAGGAAAAAAAAAGTGAAGCGATAAAGTAATAATTGCAGGCTCCAGAAAGAGGTTTGCTTTCTTAGCCCTTTCCCAACGTAAGCGTGGGCGACGCCGCATAAAAAAAAAAAGATATCATTATTGAACCAATGCACTCTTTACAGGCTTCTCTTATGTCCTATGGCTGAGAAGCTGACATTGCCGCTGATCTTGCATCGAATTATGTTACTTTTGGCTATAACCGACTCGAGCTTCCAACTTCATAGCGGCCACAACATTATACTGAAAAGGTACGCGGAAAAGTGAAACGTGGAAGAGAAGTGCGCGAAAGAAAAATTTTCTTAATTCAGTTGCTTGCTCAGTGCATTGAATAAGCTTCCGCGACTCATCCGAAAATCCTGATTTGACTAGAAATTATCACTCGCATCGAAAAGTAGAAATGGAAACAGACGACTAAGGTGAAAAAAATTGTGAAAAAAGTGGGCTATGGTAGCGATATATGCACCAGAATCAGCGGGTAAACCGAACGATTACGAATTCGAATCTACCATTTCGAATTTCGATGTCCTGAGGTATCAGTCTCATTTAGTCTGTACATTTCTCGCGAGTAATTACCAAGGGTAGAACAGCTATTGAGAAAGCCCTGTTCAACCAGGGATTGTCTGTCTTATTGATGCCTAAATTCAAAACATGCTGTTTATATACCTTCCGACAGAGGACAAGGATGAAACAGAGACACACGCCATATGAACGATTGCACGCACTATCAACATTTTGTGCTTGACCCTTATTTCGTTTCTTTTTCTGCGTCAGGAGTTAACTACGAAATTTTAGTTTCACAACGCTGGAAGAGGCTTACACAAAAGCGGCTTTTACACGAATTACCAGCTATCATAGGATTCTGACCAAGAACAGTTTGTTCTATCTTGCTGCGTCATCCTCCTCGTTTTCTAAACGCAACACTAGCCATTTTTTGAGTTACTCGTTATTGAGGGAAGAGCACCTCACCCGAACTCTAAGGTAACGTTTGTGAGTACTGAATCTGCGTTGGTCGTCCTTATACAGCGTTAGTTGGTTTTCTTTGCGTTGCTGAACTCACAAGAAGTAAGCTCAGTTCTTGTTAACGTCAATACGAAAAAAACGCCGCAGGTGGACCGCTCTTTACTGCTACGTCAAGCTTCAGTTCAGTCAATACTGAGCTGAAGTCCCAGCCCTGATGTTAAGACTAACCGTTCCGGACAGGTTTTTATTAGAGACATGTGAACGCGGTAGCAGCTCCTTTTTTTTTTATCTCGCGGCAATCATCGTTTTCTCCTACATTCTGCCTTTTTTACACTGAATTGAGGGGTACGACGCATGCATAATTTATGTCTTTGCCGCCAAGATACTCATCTTCGGCGCATTAGCTTACGCGTCTTGAAACTTTACTCCGTTGCAATCACTTTATGATTAGTTTAGCACGATAGATCGGGGCATATATAATACGGCTGTTAGCCTTTTTTATGATGTGGAACCATCGGTCGACAGCAGGCAGCAAGGTGCACAGTGTGATGAACGGGCTTATTACTGCGCTGTAAACTAACGGAGGTTACGCAGATCGGCGAACCAAATGCGATCGATGTTGAAGTAGCTTGTATTTGATGGCATGCTATATGCGGCTGGAATCAGCCTTGCAGTGGCACTGTTGAAAGAAACTCCACGTGCGCCCCGCAGTGGCGAAAAGGATTCTGTCGTCCATCGCTGCCTCAGAAGGCCATTGTCCTTTAGAAGATTTAGAAACGGCTCAACTGCCACGTGTCCGACAGTTCCGGGTCCCTCGGTAATACAACCCGCAAGACGCGGGCCTATGGCCAACATAACTTACCAGCTTGCGCATCTTGCCTTCGTGTGCGTCACAGCAGCGTGGACGCCCTATTGAAGGGCATGCTGCCCAGTTCTCGTGACGTCAGAATTCATGCACAGAAGTGGCGGGACTCATTGAATATTGTGCAACACCGCTCGGTTGTAGGCAGAGCCCAGGCGCAGGCGATAGAGAAAAGCGGCTTTTCCTCTTTGGAGACCACTTGTGACACGAGGGGAATGTGAAAGAGGCAGAAGCCATAAGATATGCGCCAAGACCTTCTTTGCGAAGTAGCGTCTCTAATAACGAGCCGCTGACACCGCGCGTGACCGGGATTTTCACTCTGCTTTTCTTGGCGACGAAGATTTGAGAGGGGAGCCACTGGAAGGAAAAAGTGACTCCGTCAGGGTAGTTTTTCAAGCCTATTAAGTCATGGAGTAATGAAGCTGCCCGACAGAAAATAGCCGCGTTTGAGGACCTACATTCCGACTTCTAGTAATGGTCACGATGGTTTGAGGGGCAGTCATTCAAAATCTTTGAGCAGAAGTGCATTTGCGATGGCCACGAATCCAGGCGCTGCAAAGTATTTCCCTGACATCCTCTTGCAAAAGGCATAATAAGGTCAAGTACCGCAAATGCAGAAGAACGTGCGTGCTTTTTTTTTCTCACAAAATCACCAACGTATTTCAAAAGCGATCAGAAAATACTTCATTAAGGTGCTCATGCAGCTTGAATTTCGCTTTTTCATGGGGCTTATAGCAGAGGCTAGGTACAATTAAGCGGCTGGTTATGTCCTGATGCGTTTAGAGACGCATCTGACAACTGCTCAAATTCGCCCCGTACAGTTCAAAGGCTGCGAATGACTGCAATCGAGGGATTTTGAGTTCTTACTCGAGATTGCTGGAGCATGGTTCTGCCTAACCCATTCTATTCTATCCGAACCGACTGCAGATGCCGTCTGTGGGAGGCCTGCAGACTTGCTGAAAGACAGCAAGCTCTTTCCGTCACCTTGTAGGGGGCTACATGTGGAGGATCAACGCGCGTTGTTTGCACAGGCATCTTGTGAGTGACATCCACTGCATCTCCTGGCGACGAAAGGAACAGCGCATAGTGCAGGTCACGCCAGAGTAGTGTAACTTCAGCCCCGAGGCAGTACCACTGCGCCGCGTCGCACGTGTAACGCTTTTACACACATATAGTCTTAAAGGGAGATTGCGGACAACGCCATTCGGTTACTCTTCTCTCTAAACATTTAATCTCTGGCTCTTTCTGCGTACGTTAACGGTTGTCCGGCTGCTAAGACATCCACTATGCCAGAGAAGTATCGATTTGTTTTTTTTTTTCCTGTCGCTGATGTCCACACCGAGCGAAGTGGTTACGGCCGTTTTGAAATGAATGGAGGCGTAGCACAGCATTTGGGATCCGCCTATGATTCGGTGTAGATGGTTTGGGGATGGCGGCACCTGAATTTCGATTTTTGGCCCTCTCTAGCTTATAAAAACTTGGTTCTCAGCGAGAGTGGTCTCTCTGCCGTTTGAGTGCCGTTGTCTCAGGGAGAGGCTTTCATCACTTGATATCACCCCCGCTGCTCCCTGCGCATGCGCAGCGCGGCTTGTCGTCTGCTTGCTCCGGCGCCACATCCCCAAAGCCGTTCGCAGTGCAAAGCACGTGTGTGGAGGCATCAGATTCCACGGGGGCGTCAATGATTATGCCCGTAGCTGGTGAGTGTTGTCGGATCACAGCATGGTTTTTCAAGCACAACAGCAGTGAGGAAGATCTATGCAGAGTCCTCCCCGCACCTGAGAGCCTCGGCGCAAGCATTTATTTTGTTTTCATTTGCATTTATTTGCGAAGAGCAGGCACTCCGCCGCTCTCCTCCAGCAGCGCGGGCAGCATAGCAGCAACTTTGGAAAATAAAGAATCTGTACTCTTTGTGTACTTCGTAGGCGCAGGCAGAGGAGTACGAACACCTGCGTCGCACAGTTCTTAGCGGCCGCGTTTCGATTTAGGGGAAACACAAAATGCATTTATGTGCTAGCGGATGATTCGTGTAGAATTTCGATATGTTTTGGCTGTCGACGCTAATCCGCAAAGCGGCGCAGGAACCTACGACTAGCGCGGTTGGAGGCTGTGTCGATTGCGCCGAAAGCACGCGCCGAGTTAGCATTTCTTTTCACCGTCATTGGATATCCTATTGCTCGGCAGTCTTTGATACCTTCAAAGCCGTTCGCGGTGCATGGTGCATCCTCATTTTAGCGTGTGCTTTAGAAACTGGCATAACGACGCGAACACAATTTCAGTGTTAATGGAGAGCGGAAAAATTGGCGGTGGTTTAGCCCTGGCTAAACCTGGAGTGACGCGATAGCTACAGCTGGCCGGGTGGAACTTGCTCAGTTGAATTGCAAAGTCAGTCTTTCGCCGCTCCGTTTTGCTGGGCGTTCCTTCATCTTCGTGCCACATGACACGGCGCATGCGCACAGCTGTTGCAGCCCGGTTTCGCCGGCGCGCCGCCCTGCCAGGAGCAGCAGCTGCTCCGCACCACGTGGCTGGTCACGTGACCAACCACGTGACCATCTATGGCGCCGCGCCGCCGGCAGCTGCTCCGCACCACGTGACCAACCACGTGACAGCGTGGCGGCGCAGCCACGGGGTGGCAGTGCAGCCGCGTCTGAAGACTCGAAATGCTACCGTAATGTAGCTATCGCTACAAAATAAAAATGAAAACTAGACAGCAAAGGTGTATATATACATATATACAGACTACAAAACAGATGAAGGCGTATAAGTGTGCCCCGCTTCTGGGCGCGCCCCGCGTGCAGTTGTTTTGTTTTAATTTGGCCGTAACAGACGTTTGTGGGAGGCAGAAATTTTTTTTCCTTGGTGGGGTTTGCTTCAGCACGGAGTTTTCTCGGTTCCTTGCATAAACATAAATAAAAATTGTGCAGTAACAACCACACTAAGGCTCTAGGTGCTGAAACATCATATGCCGCAGAACGCTCGGAAATCATAAAAGAGAAAAAAAAAATAGTGATGAGCATACTGTAAACAAGACAGTTACGGGCTTTCGTTGCCTTACAACAATTATTTTTGAGGTTCTGAGCTGGATTATGCTATTTTATTTAAAAAAGTACTCTAAAAAAGGCTGCCTTATATAGCGCAGAATTAGTGAACCATTCATTTGTTAAAATAAGATCAGGCTACCACCGCCGCGACCGGCTTGGGGGCTGCAGCGCCGAGACGACGCGGCTAGGCGCGTCGTCTGCTGCCCACCTCGCCGCAGCCGCAAAGCCGGTAGCGGTGTAAGCATGTCATGCAAGTCCAAGCATTCCCACCAAATTTCTGCGGTGGTTGTAAGCTACGTCTGTGGTGACCAGCACTGTGCCTCGCCATGATGGGCGTCGTATAAACGGAACCCGAAGAATAAATTCTTAGAAAGCAGTTGTTGGATTTAAAGAACCAATGAAACATGCAGAGTGTATATGCACCATCTCGCGAGGCGTTTGTGGTGCTGTGGAGATTCTGCGCCTCGCAGAGCCCGGATGCAGTGTTCGTGTGCAGTGGGCGCCCGGTCCCTGCGGCATCGCCGGCAACGAGGAGCAACGACCTCGATCTCGCGCCTCAGAGCACCTTAGTCCTAGCGACGTTCAGCTCATCTGCGCCTAAAACACCCGGACACACGCATCGTGCAAGGAGAACGCACATTCATTTTCTGCGCGCGCTCTCCAGCGTCGCGTCTCCTGCTCGCGATGATCCTTCTTAATGCGCGTCGGCTGCGTGTCGCAGGGGGAAAACGGGCGCCATGGACTTTCACTCAGCGACGCGTTCATGTGATATCGGTGCGGTCGAAGCATTGGAGCTGAACTCCTGCTCCTGCTCTGTGCCTCTTTTGCAGATCCGCGTCGCGAGATGCTCGCAGTGTGCAGGGCGCTCGACATCATACCGGACAGTTTCTGGGTGCTCCTGCAGCCGTGCGGCAGTGTGCGGGCCTGTGAGCCTGTGTGCCTCTTTGCGGTGAGCCTCTGCGCAATAATCAAGCAGGCGGGCTTGGCATCCCGCTTTTTCATCGCCAAGTAGCGAGTGCGGGACGTAAACGCTCCGTTTGTGCTACTTCGGACGACATGCGGTCGGGCGCCCCACTTCGGCTGCTCGTGCAATATGCCACACGCGGGATTATGTAGCGACAGGACGCTACGACCGCGCGGTTTCGTTTTATGTTGTGTAAATAAGAGCAGTTGTCGCTCGCACGCGATTATGCTTCGAACAGTACCTGGAGCTCTCGCGCACGAGTGGCGTGAACTTGTTTAGCTTTTATATTTTGTAAATACTGGTCTTATAGGTCCCTCTATCCCTGCCCACTGTCCCCGCCATCCTCTCCCCGCCCCTTTCATTTCCGCCGGCCGCAGCTCCGGTGCTTCGAGCAATTGCCATGTCTGGCAGCATTAATATTTCCTTCCTTTCTGTATGTTTGTTGTTCTTTCCATAAACCACTGCTACTAGCACGGAGTGCTAGAGGGAATCGGCGAAGTCTTGCCCTTCGCGAAGAAATGCAAACGAAAGCAAACATGAGAACAAAACAAATGCGAGCGCCGAGGCGCCAAGAAGAGGGGAGGGCTCTGCGTTGACCTTCGTCACTGCTGTTGCAAAGCCATCCATGCGATTCGGCAACGCTCACCACCTAGGTGCATATTCAGTGAACGCCGCCGTGGAAGCAGACGACTGCACTTTCTCAGCCTTCTCCTTTGACGTTGCTCAAGTAGAATGCTCAAGCACGTGACTTGAGCTTGCAGAGCACGCTAGCACCGAGAACGGCGGCGCCCTGAGAAGCAGACGACGCTCGCTTCCGTCGCTTTAGCAACGCAGCGCATGCGCACAGAGCAGTTAGGATGAGATCAAGTGATGAAAGCTTCTCCCATCGAAACAGGGTAACCTGAATTTCTACTTAGTGGCCTTTTTATAGTGAAGACAAAATAATCTTTTTTCGCCTCCCTTTCTCAAGTCAGGCGGGAATCGCGGAAGACAGCGGGGGACCTCGGATGACATTCTGAGAAAGTTATGGCTCCTATCAATTGGTATCAATAAGCGTTTATATACTTCTCTTTCACCCAGCAGCTACATGAAGCAGGATTTTTGAGCTGACAAGTATCAGCTCAACGTGATGAGATGTTCTTGATAGTACAAGCTGCCCCTGCCCCATAGAAGCTTATCATTCATACTCATACGACGATGGCCAGAGAGAGGTATCACTTGCGAGCGTGATAAGATTCGCAGAAGCGTGTGGCACGACGGCAAAGCGTCTAGCAATACTCGGACGGTAATAACAGCAAACAAAAGGTGATACCATACTTTCCGGGTGATACCAGATAGGTGATACCATACCGCGCAAAGCAACCGTGTCCTACACGTAGGACGCTAGAGGTACATGGCTAAGACGAAGTTGAAAGTTGAATACAGCTTTACGAAGTGTACGAGATTTTCTGTGACTTGCATGCACTGCAGTGGCCCCGTATGGCCTCTGGCAAAACACAATTCTACGCTTCCTACACCCCTATAGAATAGTGCAAGGTTGTATTCCTTTCGTATCGAGGATGCGGTTTGGCGCATTGGGGCGAGAACACCACCCACTCGTACAAAAGGGCAGATGTTGTTTTGTTTCCCCCACCACAAGAGCAGACGGTAGATCAACTTTCTCGTTAGTTTTTAGGCGAAAAAGATCAGCGACACTGGTCGGTAGGATGAAAGCTCCGCTCCCTCTTTCTAAGGTTTCAAGAGAATTGCCGCCCAGACTGTTAATCAGGCTGACGGAATGTCCGCCATTTCCCGGACCGTATTGAAGAAGCCCAGCAGGTTACACGGACTTTAGTCCGGTAGGGCTTTGGAGTCTGATATGAAATAAGATTAGGACTTTGACCACGTCACGGCCGCAATCCTGCAAGGGCAGCGCGCGACTCTGTCATTCTGAACAGTGCTAAAAGCACACAGTGACAGCTTAACCCGGTGATCGCTGGAAAATCTTGGGTCTCATAAATGATCGAACTCCCCGGCTGTAATGATAATCCTTCTATTTAAACGCGGAACCAAAGTGGTCAAATTTTGCCCAATTAGACCGGGCAAATTTTCTTAAGCTGTTATTCACAGCACCTTTTATTACACTGCTTACATACAATCACGCTCAAAATTGTGCATGCATGCCAGCTTCGTGACTGAAATAATCCTCTTGCCCAGGATAAAAGCATCTTTTGGTCCATAGAGAGAATTCGCATACTGAATGGTGTGTTGCTATTTTTCATAAGCGTTACTTGATGATATCTAAGTCTTATTCAGCAGTATTTCTAGTTAACTGTGTCTTAAGCACTGCTAAAAATTATACGCGATTGATGCAGCAGAGTATTTGTTAGCACTAGTGTTCCCCCCTATGAAGCAGACACTGCCGCTGATGGGTCCAGAGCGTGCAAAAGAGGGGGGTGATCCACTTCGTCAATCACCATGTGACACGCCGTAGCCCCGCTCCACTCTCCCAATCCAATCCAGCAATCACAGCTGGACGCATCGTACCCACTATGTCCCTGCCCCTTCGCTCCCACCCCTCGCCTCGCATCCTCTCATTACAGTGGGACAAGCCGTACTTGCTCTTTCCCTTCCCCCTGACAGAACGCCTCAACTAGCACCATTTCTCCGTCTTCCTTCACCCGCTTTTTCCCTCTTGTACGGTGAGAGATTTCCCTCTACGCAATTTGCCACCTTCCATACGAGCCTTCAGACGGAGAGACAGATGGAAAAAATTTTCCACCACGGTGGTTCTAATCCTTACGCATTAAAACATTCAGCGATACCTTGCAGCCAGATACGTTCTTCTCTTCATCCTCCTATGACGCCCCTCATTTTGAGATGCTTTCTCAGACAGATAGATAGATAGATAGATAGATAGATAGATAGATAGATAGATAGATAGATAGATAGATAGATAGATAGATAGATAGATAGATAGATAGATAGATAGATAGATAGATAGATAGATAGATAGATAGATAGATAGATAGATAGATAGATAGATAGATAGATAGATAGATAGATAGATAGATAGATAGATAGATAGATAGATAGATAGATAGATAGATAGATAGATAGATAGATAGATAGATAGATAGATAGATAGATAGATAGATAGATAGATAGATAGATAGATAGATAGATAGATAGATAGATAGATAGATAGATAGATAGATAGATAGATAGATAGATAGATAGATAGATAGATAGATAGATAGATAGATAGATAGATAGATAGATAGATAGATAGATAGATAGATAGATAGATAGATAGATAGATAGATAGATAGATAGATAGATAGATAGATAGATAGATAGATAGATAGATAGATAGATAGATAGATAGATAGATAGATAGATAGATAGATAGATAGATAGATAGATAGATAGATAGATAGATAGATAGATAGATAGATAGATAGATAGATAGATAGATAGATAGATAGATAGATAGATAGATAGATAGATAGATAGATAGATAGATAGATAGATAGATAGATAGATAGATAGATAGATAGATAGATAGATAGATAGATAGATAGATAGATAGATAGATAGATAGATAGATAGATAGATAGATAGATAGATAGATAGATAGATAGATAGATAGATAGATAGATAGATAGATAGATAGATAGATAGATAGATAGATAGATAGATAGATAGATAGATAGATAGATAGATAGATAGATAGATAGATAGATAGATAGATAGATAGATAGATAGATAGATAGATAGATAGATAGATAGATAGATAGATAGATAGATAGATAGATAGATAGATAGATAGATAGATAGATAGATAGATAGATAGATAGATAGATAGATAGATAGATAGATAGATAGATAGATAGATAGATCGATCAGGGTGTGTGAAATGCCTTGGTGGGCTCCAGATAATTTTGACCACCAGGCTTAGATTGCTATATCTATGCATTGCTGTTACATCTTTTTCACTGACTTTGTTGACAGGTGAGTTTTGTTGCCAAGTCGTGGGTTGATCCATAACCTCGAAGTATGTAACTTTACCTTGAACACTGTTTTCAATATTGACCACGGGCGTCACGACAACACGTTAACCTCCAAATTTTGACATAACCAGATCACAGTTTTCTGATTATATGAAACCTATGGACAACGGGAAGCGACCAAACCAGGTGGCACGAACCCCTGAATGCAATAAAGTTTTTCATCATCATCACTATGGGAAGTTTTGAAACTGGTAAGATCAAAAAGCTCTGGTCTCAAGATCATGTGGTAGTCGCCGGGATAGCAAAGGAATTGGCGCTCTACGGGGCCCTCGTTAAGAATGACGAAGAGTTTTGCTCATAACCTACGTATTGGGGCTAATCGTGCTGTTCATCGAAAAATTACGCCTGCGTGATTACTTTCCACAGGGAACAAGAAATTTGCGTCAAGTGAACAGGTAAGGTAACTCACCTAATACAGCGAAGCCGAAGCAAGAATGGCATATATCTAAGGCAACAAAAGAAACACTGATTTGAAAAGTGCGCATTAAAAGGAACATCGCGGCGAAGTGCAATTTCAGAAATGCCGAAAAATGGCTGAAAAATGGCAGATTATCGTACTTTTATGCGAGGTGTGAGCGTCGTTGTTTGAGAGGTCGGCATGGTGACCCAGGCGTTAAAAGCAAGAAAGTGGTCATTTTATGATTTGGTTACAGGCAAAATGGACACGCTATAAATATAACAAGGTGAATAGATAAACGGGTTTGTAAATGTTCACTTCGGCGACAGCACAAATTTTCAGCGTGCTACTCTTCTTATGTATAGAGACCATAATCCCCCCTCCCTCCCTATTATCCTCACACCCGTATACCCCTCTCCGCCGACAGAGGCTCCTGAGCGCAAGGCTCCATCTCCGCTTCTCCGCTTTGTGGCATTCAATCGATCATGTTTGGTATCAAGTGTTGTTGGCCAATTTAAACTATTGAAGGCTGACGATGTGATATAGGAGGACGGTAGAGAATGCCGCGATGTAACTGTGGGTTTGTCTACGCCGTCCGTATCCAATCTTTCAAAGTGGCCTACCCAAATGGAATCGAGCCAAACAGCCAGAGCCATGTTATTCTATCTTTGATACATTTGCGTCAATGCCGCTCTTTAGTTACTAAAATGTTTTCGATAAGCCTCCCAGTGTCATTTCTGTATTTCCTGCCGCTCATATACGAAATGCACGCGCTTTTCGGTGCCTTGCGGCCAGATACCTTTGAAAGTATAAGGGCACACTTTGTGCCAACAAATGATGCGAGGCCATAGAGGCCATTGTCCTTCCTCTCGAACCGCGGCAAGAGGCATCCGCACAAAGGACGGCGCTGGAAATTTCACGTCGACATTATCCGAAAACAAAGGTATTGTCTGCGGACGACCACGGACGGAAAGCGGCATACCCAATAAGGGAAGCAAACGTATTAAAATGCGCCAGGAAATGGATAGATTGGCGCCGTGGACATTCGGCGAAGACGGTCCGGCGGGAGACGCGTGTGGCCCCAGCTCCACTGCCCGAAGCCCCCTCCACCTTTTACAACAAAGCGAGGGCCGATCAAAAATAGACGAACAGCCCGGAGCAAAATGAAACCGAGTTTTGAAGACTGCTTGACGGATCACTTATAGCGGACCGAAAGCAACAAAGGGTCGTGTGGTCTACCTCCAACACTCTCCGGTAGCGATGGCACGGCGCTTTTCAAAAGCTGCGATGAAAAATGGATCGCCGGAGCTCATTCATCACGCGCGCGCAAGCGAGGTTTTGCCGCTCGCGGCGCTGCGGCCGGCGGCGCGCCGCCTGCTCTGGCGCGGTGCCAGGCCTGGACCCGCCTGCGCCCACCGGCACCACACCCCCGCGGGTTTGCCTGACACAGAACCCGGGAAGGGGGCAGCATTAACCCCCTCCTCCTCATATGCCTAAGACGGCTTCGGGTAGTGGCGGTGTGACCCGTGGCCAAGGGGAGCGAGACGCAGCCTGTAAGAGTTTGCGCTTCCGCCTCGACCCGTCTCGGTGTCGCCTGGTCCGACACTCACTGGGGCGGCCGGAGAGATCTCATTCGGTCCTCCTGTCTCCCATCCGCTTCGAACGTCTTGCTTTCGCTATGAACCCCGGTTGCCGTAGATAGGTCGTTTTGTTACCCAGCACCAAGCAGCGGGTTCGATTTCGGCAATGATGTCCACACTTCGATTTAGCAGCACGCTGAAAAAAAAAATTACCCAGAAGGTACAAAGTAATCCGGAGTATTCTACTATGGCGTGGATCATAGACCACGCGAGCTTTCAGACATATATTTTTTTTTTATTTCTCTGAGCTCCATTGCTCAAGCCACTCCCGCTTTCCACAATTCGGTCTAAACAGCTTTTTTGAGGGCACACATACACACCGCACGCACTTATAACCCAAAGAGGCAAAAAAAGCAAGCTGTAAAAC
>NC_135497.1:176069746-176159746 GCF_052857255.1 Amblyomma americanum | reverse complement strand
CTTGTTATTTGCTCGCACGATTCTTGCGTCCGTAGATAAGTTTGAAACTGTGCGATGCTGCACGGAAAGAATATTGGCGTTGTTGCTTCCCTCCACCTACTCGCTGAGGAGGAGCCTGGATTTGCGCGCACCCACGGTTCTTTGGGCCGCAGAAGAACGCAGGAAGATAAGGTCGGGGACAGATACAGATACAGCAAAGACAAAAAAAAAAGCTTAGCCGGTGTGTCTTTCTTTTCTTTTTGGCTGTATCCCCTTGAGAGGAGATGAACTTGCAGGCGCCCTTTCGTAGCAAGGAATTTGCAGGTTTGGGGCTACTTCATGGTCGAACGCGCAATAAGAAGACATTTCACAAAGCAGCCACAGTGATCCGTGGAAACGAAAAGAGGCATGCTGTTGTGTGTGCTGGAAAGTAGTGAGCTGCCACGGTTCGTCTGTCGGCTGTCTGGCTACACTTAGAAAGATGATTAGTTGAAGTTTTCCTTTCAACTGAATATTTATCATTCATCAAAGCGAATACTGCTCTAATCACGCGGGGTTTCTATCTGGAAAGAATGCAGAACACGCGATCGCCATCAAGAAAATGTTTTGCCAGTTCCGGTTCCAAGCTCGCTGTTTTTTTAATGAATTCTTCAGCAGCTAGGACACAAGTTTGAAATATCGACAAAAACTCAGAACGACCGTTGCTCTTCTTGATGTTCCCTACAGGACGATTCCGTGTCTCAGTTCCTTCAGTTTCAAAAGAAAGCTCTCAAAAATAAGCCAGAAACAGAACTTTGGCTCCGCATCTTGTGCATTATCACTGAGGCCGTTCATCTGCGGTTGCAAATGTGTAGGTGTAGTGAAAACCTGCAAGGTTGTTTGTACATTGTTGTCGCGTGCACTGCACACGTCATGGCCGCGATGAAGCACACGCCAGGGATGTAGGCGGAAACTGTATATTCGTTCTGATCAGTCAGGGAGAGGTACAATAGAGGAAAGCGGGGCAAGTGGGTGGAGTAAGAAAAAAAAAGAAGGAATGCATCCCAGGCGCGCGCTGTTGACTGGGATCACTGGGAGCGTTAGTAAAACTGTTAAACACCTTTTTTTATTAATGACACGCTTCGGTAACTCTGTAGGTGAGTCGTTCTGCTGCAGTCTATAAATACGAGCGTTTGATTCCAGTCGTGGCAGTGCCACATCGACCGAGAAGAAATGCAAAAGTTCACGCGTGCCAATTTACGGCTGCACGCTAAAAAAAAAGGACATGGTCGAAATTACTCCGCATTACATGAATACAGTGTGTCTCAGAACCACCACGGAGCTTTGACCAGCAAAAATGGTTATTTCAGAAATACGGAAGCCTAAGTTATCTTGGAATATGCTCGGCAGATTTTAATGCGTACAGTAAAATTTACCGGAAAGAAATTATGGAATCCATGCCGGTGTTAACAAAATTTTTGGCCTAGTGGTTGAGCATCCGCCTCGCATGCGGGAGGTGCGGGGTTCGATCCCCAGTGCCGCCGGGTACCCACCGGTGATACAATGGGTACAAGCATTTCCCTGCCTGGTGCTCGGCTTCTTTAGGGTGAAATGCTTGGGAAATGGGTCTCTGACCCCACCTCGAGTAAAAGAAAAAAAAAACCTTGTGCCTTGGCGCTCTTTGGCCACAGATGCCCTTGCGCCATAAAAGTTCATCATCATCAATTTTATTAAGAAATTTGCGTACTCGAAAACAAAAATAAATTGTAAAAAACGCCGGAAGTGTTCTCAGGATAAGGGGTTTACTGAAAAAAAAAAAAACCAGCTGCTCTACTTCCCATTTCTAAGAAATGTCGCTTTCGAAAGGTCTGGAGTTTTAGAAACTTTTTTACAGGTGACGAAATTGGCGGTGTCAAGATCAAAAGGAAGAAAAAATTAACCAAATAATACGTACCTTATAGTAGGTCTATTTTTTTGTAGTAGGCTGTACGCATAAGCAGGGTGATTTGCACGAGTTGAAATTTTATTCTACAGAGCTTTCGTGTGCAAGCATGAATACTAGTTGTGCGAAACAAACCCCTGCACAGAAATAACCCAGTTGAAGTCACCTGCGAATATTTTTTATATCATCATTATTCAATTTTTTATGATGCCCCTTGCAACACTGAAAGCAGGCCAGAAACAAGCTAATAGAGAATAGTATAGTATTAGGGGTTACCGACCAGAAAGTGCACCTGGACTATGTAAGACGCTGTAGTGGAAGGCTCTAAATAAATTCAGACCACCTAAGATTCTTTCACATGCGCAAGCATCGGACATCACACGGACGTTTTAGCATTTCTCTCTCATAGAATTGCAACTGACATGGCTGCAATTTGAACACGTGGCCCTGTGGTCAGAAGCAGAGTACCTCAGCCACTGCGCCGCCATGGCGGGTCCTTGCGGTGAACAATTTGCCCCGCGTTGTTTAGAGTATTCTGCGCGCTCAGACATGTTGTACAATTGCCTTTTCTCCGTATGGTTGCTGTGTGCGATGCCGAACCTTCTGGCGTTTTCATGGCTGACAGTCTAAGCTGTTTTCAAAGTGCCTTCCAAATCCTTTTGCAGCGATCGATAGATACGGCATTCTTTCAATGTTTTGCTTGTGGACAAATTTATCTTTACGTGATACATACAAACCTGGTGAAAGCTGCAATGCCTCAAGTTTTTTATGTACAAACTACATTTTTATTTTCCACCTGTATTACTTCTTATTTAGAATGCGCCAACGTAATGTACAGCACATTAGTCGTTATACATCTCTCTAACCCCCCTGCCTGGGCTTGGTAGGCCTATAAATAAATGTATGACGATACGTTTCGTGTGAATGCAAGTGGAATGTAATTTCTCATCTTGAACCAGATGAACTGAATCAAATCTTCATTATTTGAACAGGTCCTCTCTTTCTGTTGTTCTTAATTTCAGTAACGGTGCATCCACCTATAGCGTTAAGTGAACAATCTCGTCTCTAAGCTCAGAGAATGAGACTACGCGTGCTTCCGAGTTGGCGTGACGTTATAGACACCTCGCGAGTCCTATAAAGGGGACTAACAAAACATTTAACGCTTTTTAATGTGAAAAACTCGTTACCTTCAAGCCTTGAGGTAGCGCTTTCTGTGTTTCCACTTTTAGATTTTAAAACTCGTTCATAGAAACTAGATAGAGAATATCTGGATTCTTCCTGTTTTCGATGCGTAATTACGCGCGATGTCTTTCCGAGGCGCCGCTGCCTTTTCTTCATTCAGTCTCGTTCGCCTCGAGTCCGCAATCCAAGAGCCGTTAAAAGCCTCGAGAGCGTCGCTTTGCGTTTCCGACAGCTCGCGACAAGCGCAAACTCTTGATTCATGCTTGTAAGCAAACACGGTCCGGCGCTGGCTTTAAACTCCGCTCCAGTTAAAGGCCAGCTCGAGCGCTAAAGAAAGGGGGAACCTCCTCGCGCTCCAACTGAAGAAAGTATAAACTAAACCGCTCTTCACCACGGCTCGCGCCAAACCTTTTCGCTCTGTCTTTAGGCTTTCTGGGAACGAGAGGACAGTTTGGGAACAGCGTCAGCTCGACGCCGTTGGCGATCCGCAAGCGCACAAAAAACAAGGGTGGCAGCCGCGCACGCATTCTGCGCAGTTAGGGGAAGCCGAAAAATCGTGCGACGTCAGACCCACCTGCGAATGACGGCGCGCAGGTCTCACGCGCTTGCTGACGTCCAACAGCAGCCCCTTTCACCTGTTTTTTTATATATATATTATGTACTCTGACGCATTTTTTGGTTGGAGATGTGTGAGAGTTTATTATAAGTCTTCAAACCAAACCAGACAGGCAAATCTGCAAACATGTTTAGTTTCTTTCTTTCACCTGGCATTTGCATTGCGTAAAGATCTTAATTTGTAGTTCTTTCGAGATGATTGCGGATTTCACTTGCGATGTTTTTTTTTTCTCTCAGAAAGCGCTTCAACGTGTGGTGCTCATGTGCAAGATATGTTGCCAAAAATATTTTAGGCGCAGAACCCTCCACCGGTGCGCAGTCTGAAAATGCATGCGTTTTTGTACGAATTCTCACGCATGCAAACACGCGCACAGAATTCATTCCGCACGCATGTTAATTTCTGGTAGGAACATCTCGCGTTTCCTCTCACAAAATTTCACAAGCGCGATAGTGCATTTTATTTTTGATCAACTAGAATAGCTGGTAAAAAAACAAAATGCACCATCGCGCTCAATATGACTTTCGCGAGACGACTGCCAAAAGCCACATTTGAAAGTTCCAGCAACATTTGCTGCAACAATTGTCCTGCGTAAAGCTGCTCACCATGCAACAGAATTACTCGGGTATACCCAAAAATTCTGGACAAAACCATTTTTCGAACGGGAAAGAGTTTATGAGCGCATATTTTTCATATACTGTAAGATTCCACTATAGCAATCAATACAATCGCAGTCTTCCCGTTAGCAGGCTTGAAGTTTTTTGCTATTAATGTTTTAGCTGTCGTCAAAAGCGTTCACCTTTGGTTTTCTAGGGCAATCGTAACTGCTCGATGCGAGTGATGGAAACACTATAAAAGGAATATTTTGCTACACATCGGAAGAATAGACCATTACCTACAAATATTTCTATATTAGTACCTTACATTTTTTGTTATTCAAAATTTTTGGCCAAGAATGTTGGACATGAAGTCCTAATTGGTAAAATGACGCAGGTTTTACAATGCCTATATAATTTTTCGATCAGCTACTAGCCGAAGGAAGCTTTTGTTCCGCTTCAGAGAGTCATTCTTTTCATCACATCAGGGACAATATAAATGTCGCGAGCAAGAATAGTTTTTTTTTGTTTCCACCGCAATTCACCGTCTCCCACCATGTGAGGCGGTCGAAATATCTCAGAATATAGTCAACGCGTCCGACGAGGCCACTTGTTGGTTGGGCTCATCAAAACCTACTTATCACGGAAATGAGCCCTTCCAAAACAGCTTTTTGCGGTGTCTCCAAATGAGCCATAAATTTTAAAGAACTCATGTGAAATTATAGAATATCAGTGCTTTGGGTGTAACAATGAAGATTTGCAGCAGTTAGATAAATATTGCGAGAAAAATTCATTAAAGTTTATTTCTGACAAAAAAAATTGAATGGCACTCCTTACATATATTTTTGTTTTCTCTTTATACTTGCAAAGTGCCCAAGAAAACAAGATTTAAGTTCTTCTTAGCGCCCACTACGAGGATGTTTTTGTAGTAAAGCACGATGACTCACTCGCGCAAATGAGCCTGTACATTAGGTTGCCTGTTTCCGCTCTATCTCCACCCTTGCTATTCTTTCCTTATACTCGTTTACTAAGCACTGAAGGCACGTTAAATATACACTTACCCAAGCATCGTTGCGCAATTTCAAATGCAGTCTCGCGGTCGAGAGCACCTGTATGCGCACCTGGCGCTCTTCGCTTACAGGGTCCCTTTGTAAGGTACATTGTGCGCGGCTCAAACCGGTGCATCGCGATATGTTTCAAGAAGTGCATTGGTCCCAGGCATTTGAACAGTTTACTTCTCGCATGAGAAGCTGCGCGTCCAAACGTTGGAAGACGCATCCGAAATTATGTGACTTGCCTCTGGCAACTTGTAGAACAAGCAGCGATGAGGACTTCCGCCGGACGCCAGAGGAGTTAATTAAATCCCTTCCGTCCCTAGCGCTTTACGCTTGCCTGGTCTGTGCAACGACATCACAAGTTCTCCGCTCGGTCTCGAGTGCTCCGTGTTCTCTTCCACGTGGACTCCGTTCTCCTCAGCAGTTTGCTTCCCAGACCGTAAAGGCATGCAGTTGAATTTTTGTTAAGCTGGTGCTGCGCTGTAAACTCCACGAGGAGATTCTTTGTTCTCGAAAGTGCGCGTGGGAGTTCAGGTGCGCCCGGATTTCAAGCACGGTGGCCGGCGAGCGCTGTGGTCTGCGCCGTCTATTGCACTTCCGGTTCCGGGACGGCGATGCTGTCGCACACAGGCTGGGGCCAAACAGTTATTGAAGCGAAACGTCTGCGCGGTCCGCTTTCCAATCTGCGGCGTAATAATCGCTGGAATTTCGCGAAGGGTTTGCGACAAGGGGACATGCTTTGAATTGAAACGACGTGGCCATGGGGGAGAAATGCGCCTGACAGGATACTCTCGATGACTGTAATGCAGTAAGAAATGGTACACGCGCAGGTCATATACACACACGCACAAATGGCGCACGCACGCGCAATCGGGCGTACTCGCAGGGTATAAATGAGGCCCAGGCCTCCCGCAGTTACCCCTAGTCGCAAACGCTAGAGCAAATGTCAGCTGCGTTGATGACGTCGTTCTTAATTCACTCTCTTCGATGAAATCCAAACATTTAAAAACATTGTCCGAAACTTTCGCGACAATAAGTTGCTCAATAAAGCAGAAAACTGTCTTTCCGAAGCACTGAAAACGGCTGGCTATAGAACTGCACAGAATGTAGAGGCACACCAAACTGCAACAGAGCATTTTCAGAACAGCACAAGCCAAAGGTAGAAATGTTTTAAGTGCTAAATATAAGAACTAAGCAAATACAACAAACATAGAGAAGGCAAAGTGTAGGATCTATTATTCTATTATCTTCCCTCAGTGTTCCTGCCGGAGCGCGTTTGATTAAATATCTTCCACGGCATACCATTGTTTTGCTTGCTTGTTTGTTTGTTTGTTTGTTTGTTTGTTTGTTTGTTTGTTTGTTTGTTAAGCACAGAAGACGCTAACCTTGGGAGTAATTTCCTAATAGAGCTTTGACAAAGGTACGTTTGCAATCCGTGTCAATGTACCAAGGTTAAATAAAAGGTGCCTCTCACGAGTGCAACCCTTTCAAAATAGAAGCATTAAAAGCTCTGCATTAGACAGCGATAAATACAGAGAGGGGAGAAAGGCAGGGTAGTTAAATTAATACAGTTGCCGCTAGTTGTTCCACCAAGAAAAGTCAGGGAGTACTATCTTTCGTATAATTTAGTTATGAATAACGATTAAACTTATGAACCATTAAAACAGCTGAATATATTATGTATAGGTAGTTTAAGAGCGCTGGAAAAAAAACTGCTGGCGGCCCATTTTTCGAAACAACGCCGCAAAAGTAGATGTTCTTTTTTTTTTACCTCGGTTGGAAGACAGCGTGAGGTATTCAAACAATGTGTGGCACGCGCGTCTGACGTTGATGTGAATTTTCTTTTTTTTTTCTGTGTAATATCGGCTGCCTTCACGAAGTGTCGACTTCGCGTTGCACAGCCGCAGTCGCTGCGTTCCAAAGGCAATCGCACGGCGGCATTTCAATGTTCCGCGTGATGTAATTCGATAAAAAAACATTGCAAAACCTTAAAAATAAAGGTAACTTCTTCCAACATCGCTTTTTGTTCGCTTCTTCTGATTGACGAATTTTATTTCTTTTAGGAGTTCTCATCTACCTAAAAAGACGAAAATTATTTACGATTGATCTTAAGTGAGTAATCGATTGATGGAAACATGTAATGACGTACTTGCACGGACCACATGAGAAGCAACTAAATTGTTTTGATTTCTTCCGTACCGCATCAGTGTTTACTTGCTGCGAACTCCTGTATACACCAGGACTCAATTTTTACCGAGCCTCTATGAGTGATGCCTGGAAATCCTCACAATCCAGCTTCTTTCGTATCACTGTTCTTGTTTTCATTTCGGCTCCTTCAAGCGTGCATTCGCCAATGCGACTCTTTATTTGACTGCATACTGCGAAGGGTGTTCATATATACGCTGCAGGGTGCGTATGAGCGCATTCAACGAAAAATTATGTAACGCAGAACAAAGAGCGACATTACACTGATATTGAGCGCTACTGGCGCACTGCGCATATTATGGACGCAAACATCAAGTGCCCGTCCAGGATGTTTTGAAGTGCGTCGTGCTTTCATCAATAGAGAAAAATTCAAAAGACGTGGGGAGGTCAGTTTACTTTATAAATAGTTTGGAGCTGCAGAGATAAATTTTAGAGCCTTAGCTCTACTGGTCGCGTTTCGAGCCTCCGAGTTATTGCGATTCTGGGAATAGAATCCAAGATAGCGGCCCCCATAGCAACGACATTTGCATTAAAGCGTCAAGCTTTACTTCTCGCGTTTCCGGTCTTACCGTTATGCGTCGTAACGCGAATTCTACCTAACCCAGTGGTTGTCATGGTAATCGAGGTGGTTACATAATGGATTAAAATAGTAACAGGTGGCAGCGTGATGCCCTAGCACCACAACTCTAAAGCACATTATGCCGATGCTGTATATATATCCCCGTCTGGCAGGCGTCAAAATCGGGCCACTTAGCCCCTACATTTGTGTAAAATTTGTGGACCAACCGTTCACCGCAGAATGTTCCAGATCATGTAATACGATACAACGTTTCATGCAGCAAAAACTTACTAGATAAGTTGACTCTTGCTCGTGGCACGGATTCGAGCCGGCGACCTATGTTCGGTGTGCTAACGCTCGATATTCAATTGCTGCCTCTGCGTCGGCTCATTTTTTCAGTTGTCTTTAATTTTTTGTCTTAAACATCGAAATGTAATTGCATTCATGGAAGATTGCGTAAAATTGCCGGAAAAAAATTAGACACGCAAAAAAAAAATAAACAGCGCCAGCCATCACTCGATCCAGTACGTGCCAACATTTGCCACCACACTTTCTGATAAATTAAAGAATCATCAATTTCAGTACATTTCTTGAAAAAAAGGTCCTTGTTTCTTGTGCACACTACTGTGATTCCAGCGCTCAACGAGTCATTTCAGGCACAATGATATTAACAGCAAAGAATACACGGTTAGAAGGAAGGCACGCAGGACCCAGGCTAGATTTACGCAAACCAAGTCTGGCATCCCGCCGGATTTACTAATGTCCGTTTGTTTTCTCTGCTAGTTGTTATGCCTGAAACATCGCCCCTCCAACTAGCCCAGCTAAACACTTGAGCTCAACCCAGGCTCAGCATTCCCGCAGTGCGTGTGAAAGCATGCTGGCAAGCATGACGCCGTAATCGATCGGTCACAAGAAACTGCGAAGCCTCACTGCTCTTTTTTTTTCCTCAGGCTACCAAAGCGTGGCGGGCGTCACCGCAGATCCTAACAGAACCACCACAAAGGCTGCGTCGTGCCTGGCTTGGTCCTTGTTCCTAGACGGCCCGCCCGGGGGAAATCGGCCTTGCACACTCGGTCCCCTTTCTTCCCCTAATCCCTTTCCACTGTTCTCCCCCTCACTCACACGCTTCGAGACACTTTACGGGTCAGCAAGAATGGCAGGCAGTGACGGCGAGGAGTTTTCATCATAAGCACGTGCAGACCGCGCCCGCGCACTCGTTTCTGGAAGATAGCTGGGCAAAGCTGCGCGCATTTCAGAAAGGTCGCCACGGAGCTACGCCGGCTCGAGTTGCTTCGTGGTTGGCAGGAATTTGGGTCGTGAAAGACTGTGACTGGCGGGATGTTCGCGCATCACGAACTGCGAAACCGTCACTTTTGTACAGCTGCTTGTTTCTGGCACCTATTTTATATAGCGTCCACCTAGGCGTCTAGTCACCACGTATTAGCCGCATTCCACTGACTTGGTTTGTGCCGTGCAATATATCTGTAATAAGCGGTCTTTAAATACCTCTTTATTATTTCTTGACGGTGACCAATGTCTTTGTGGGCTCTCACGGGAAATGTTCAAAACAGATTGAAATATTTCCTGGCAGTTTTCCTGAAACGATTGCTGGTAATTACGGTGCTGCAGGAACTGAAGCTTTTGACACGTGAAGTATTTCCTGTATTGACACAGCTGCGTGAGACTAGCGCTAATGTTTGATAGGCTGATAGAGACAAGAGGAAAAGCGCACAGTAGCCCTTAAGAGCACGCTCAATGCAGCCCAGCGCAAGAGACGGGGTCTGTATGTTGACTGCGGCAAGATAGGCACTTCTTCCGCCGTAAGAAACCTACGCAAACCTATCACGAAGGCGAAACGCTGGTGGCACCATGCTGTATTTTCTTTTTTTAAGAGCGTTAGCTCCTGCTACTTACGTTTGTCAAGGACGCGTCGCTCTGCAGTGAAGATCAAACTGACCGACACAGCAACCACGTGACCACACTATATCACATAGCAACAGTGGGCGCTTACGGCGTCACTTGATGCCTATACTTCCGATCCGTTATATATGTGCCAGTACAGCGGCCATCCAAGTGGCTCCCCCTCGGGACCACAATTTGTATAAAATTTGAGGGCCACCCGTTTGACACAGAATGTTTGAAGGGGTGTCAAATGACTTGGCATGCTCCTGAGGATACAATTACTATTTCAGATGAAGCCCAAAATATGTGTGGGATACGCAACGACGACCTTTCCGCCCCCAAACCGGGCATTCCGAGAACCGTTCTTCGCAGGGCGTTCGGGATGGCGTGAAACGACTCCTCCTGTTGTGATGGACACGTTTATAAAATGTGTTAACTAATATAACGAGGCAATATACCGGATATAGTGAAGGTGGCTGTAAATTGCAAAAGTTGTGCAAAATCCATGAGGTAGATGGCGCTGCTTGTGTCTTGGAAGAAATATTTCCGAAAACATCCGCGGATGTTTGGATTTGTCCTTCACCACGTTTGCCGAGCACACCGATGTAAACACTTGAAGCTCCCGTAGCGAACGCTCTTAAGTCGAACATTGAGGCAGTGCTGGCGGAGAATTTTTCGTGTCTGGAAGTGCATCAATGCAGAGAGTTTCTTTTCCTGGTCTTCGCAAAAATGCGGAAGAAATTTATTAGTTCAGACATGGTGGTTGCGCGAAACATACACACACAAGATAGGGTACGGGACGAGCGCAAACTTACAACTGATTTTATTCAACAGACACAGCCCATATTTGAAGCAAAAAGAATGCACTTTGAGCATGCGCATGTGATAATCAGTAGAACACCAAGGTCAGAACTTACATCGTCTTATCGAGGAAGGCGACCTCACTCTATTGAACAGTACAACCGAAGACGATGGAAGTTCTGGCCTTGGTGGGCTACTGATTGTCACATACTGTACCCTTCGCTGCATGCTCAAAGTGCATTCTTTTTCCCTCAGATATGTGCTGTGTCCGTTGAATAAAATCAGTTGCAAGTTTGCGCTCGTCCCTTACCTGTCTTGCGTGTGTGCGCGCGCGCGCGCGTGTGTGTGTGTGTGTGTGTGTGTGTGTGTGTGTGTGTGTGTGTGTGTGTGTGTGTGTGTGTGTGTGTGTGTGTGTGTGTGTGTGTGTGTGCGCGTGCGTGCGTGCGTGCGTGTGTGTGTGCGTGCGTGCGTGCGTGCGTGCGTGCGTGTGTGTGTGTGTGTGTGTGCGTGCGTGCGTGCGTGTGTGTGTGTGTGTGTGTGTGCGTGCGTGCGTGTGTGTGCGTGCGTGCGTGCGTGCGTGCGTGTGTGTGTGTGTGTGTGTGTGTGTGTGTGTGTGTGTGTGTGTGTGTGTGTGTGTGCGTGCGTGCGTGTGTGTGCGTGCGTGCGTGCGTGCGTGCGTGTGTGTGTGTGTGTGTGTGCGTGCGTGCGTGCGTGTGTGTGTGTGTGTGTGTGTGTGTGTGTGTGCGCGTGCGTGTGTGTGCGTGCGTGCGTGCGTGTGTGTGTGTGTGTGTGTGTGTGTGTGTGTGTGTGTGTGTGTGTGTGTGTGTGTGTGTGTGTGTGTGTGTGTGTGTGTGTGTGTGTGTGTGTGTGTGTGTGTGTGTGTGTGTGTGTGTGTGTGTGTGTGTGTGTGTGTGTTTCGCTCAACTACCATGTCTGAAGTATTGAACCAACTTACTACTTAGTCAATTTATAAGTCTTTCCTGATATAGCGCTTACATGCGCTGCAGCACCGCCTAAGTGGAGCTGAAAATGTAGGTAAATATTTAACTTTGTTGAGTAAAAGCTAAGTATGCAGAAAACGATTACAAAATATCTTTGAGACTATAATAATGAAAGGTCCGGTTGTGAAAAAAATAGCTCGTCGATGATGTACCTTGCCGCTCTTTTAAGGGCTTCTTAATCTCGTTGGGAGTGTGCCCTCTACTATTGGCCGCCTGGAGCATATGGCCGTGGTGGAAATAAAAAAAAAGGCCAGTGTTATCTCTACAGCTTGGAGTGCACACAATGCGGCGGTGTTTGCTTTGAAAACCCAGCAGGTCATTTTCTTTTGGACCATATCAGAAGGGCTGCTAGGGAGGAAGGAGGCACGGCGCTCGTATTCATCGCACTCAGGTCTCTTGAATAAATGAATAAAGGGTGTCGGGACAGGAAGAGTTCCTGACTGTCTGTTTTAGGTGAGTGCCGCCTCAAATTGGCAGAAAACTTTAGAAGACATCGCTAATTCCGTGACTGAATATCAAAACATTTTGCATTCATGAGATACTTATACGGAGCTTCCGCTTTCGAAGAAAATTCCTTCAGTTGATGGTGAGCTGCGAAGAACGACAAAGGGCCACCAAGTAAAAAATAAGAAAGTTGAATTGGGCCGGAACGATGCTGAGGAGCGATAATAAATTGGCTGCACCATCTCCAATGCCTCTGCAAGAATGCAGAAAAGAAAACATGAAGCAGCACGTGCGACGGGTAAGCCATTGTAATTCTGAATCCACCGAGCGCTCCAATGCCAGGAGCCTTTAAAAATGCGGCCCTGGATACTATCCCAACGTTCTCTGCGGATAGACCGGGGGCCGCTAAATGGGGTCATGAGCAGATACTTTGAAAATATGCCTCAAGGTATTCTTTCGGTGACAAAAACACGCCTCATTTCGCTTGCTGCAGATTCCGATTTAAATGCTTGATGAGGCTACATCCTGTTTTTCCGTCTCAAAGAAGCGTCGTGCGCTCGGATTTCAGAAGAACCTATCTGGACAAATAGGTTTTCACATTCAATTTTATGCCGTGTTGACGTTCAGGCCTTGCGTAGTTTCAAAATCGACTATGAGCGAAGAGGTGTAAAGCATAATCAGGTAATTCTTTTCGAACCACGTCCACGTTTGGTTATATTCTACATCATGGCCGGAATGTTGCACCTCTTCTACTTGAATTCTATTCGTTCTCGTCCTTCATCCTTGGTTTATGTATAGTCACTCTGTCATTATCACTGGGACCAGTCATTCCCGACGCCAATGACAGAAATGGAATGGAGACTAATTAAGAGAATTAAAAGAAGCTATGTAATTAAAATTACACCGCTAACAGTCGTCCGGCGTCCGCACTCTGCTCCCCAGTCAAGGTGAGCGCATTAAATCCCACGCACGCGTGCTTCCCCGCGCGACCCCGTGGCACCAGGCTACCCGATTCGGCAGGCTCCAACACGGCCGAGGCAGCTGTCCAGATCCTAACCTAAGCTGCAGCCAGGGCTAAAGCGGAACAGTCTTTCCTCATTTCTTTCATCCCTTCTCCTCTGCCCCGTGTTCCTGTCCTTTCTAAGCATAAGCAACAAAGTGGGCGATAAAAGTGTTCACACTCAATCGCGAAAAGCACTTAATGCTCGTTGCACAACAGGTGCCAGTGCTCTTCTCGCGTCTGCAAAAAGCCGTTTTAAGGTACAGCGTCAGAGAAAACTACAGCAGATATCTCTAGAACACCCTCTAGAACACCAACGAGTTCACGAGGAGACGCTCAATAACTCCGTCGTGTGTCGCATTCAACGCTGTGTTATGCGATCTGAGCGCGATCTAACATAAGCGCCGACTTCATGAAGATCTCGAACGCGCACCGCAAACTACAGCGAGGACTAGGCCCTAAAGTTCGTTCTAGAGAAACCAAGACGATGCGCAAACAGGGACAGGGGGTCCTGATATTCTCGCTCTAGAAGCGGAAAGTGCTTTGTCAAACACGCTGGTTTTTGAGCGTCAGTCTGATAACAACCCCTTTTATTTTGCATATTCTATCTGCGACGGACTCATGAGTGACTGGTCGCTCGGTCGTCGATGATAAGATAGCACATGTCTCGCAATCATCCTCATAAATAAGCATAAGAGCTACCGCTGGAATCCGCAGCGCCAGTGATGGTCGGCTGTGAGTTTTGTTTTGTTGCAGGAAATCGAAAAGAATTTTTGGCTGCCTCGTTGTTTGACAACGCTCCCCTTCTGGTTTTGCGTGTTCCGAACCTTTTTGCCCCCGAGCGACATGCTTTCATTACAAAACTGCCGTGCTAGCAGGGCTTATTCACCGCACTCATCCGTATAAAAATTTCGATTCGTTGGGCTACAAGCGGTGATCGACATAACGACCGTGTGGTTTAAAGCTGTTGTTCATTGTTATACATAACATACAGCCGCGGCAGTGGCTCAGTGGCTATGGCGCTCGTCTGCTGACGCGAAAGACGCGGGTTCGATCCCGGCCGCGGCGGTCACACTTCGATTGAGGTGCAATTCTTGAGGCCCATGTCACGTGCGATGTCAGTGCACGTTAAAGAACCCCAGGTGATCGAAATTTCCCGAGCCCTTTCCTACAGCGTCCCTCATAGCCTGAGTCGCTTTAGGACTTCGATTAAACCCCCTAAACCGTTGTTTTACATACGTTGCTTTAATGCTGCCGCCAGCTTCAATGCCCGTGAGACATTGCTAAACGCATGATGTGGAGGCTACTGGTGTTTGACCCAGCTTTTCAGAAAGTGGATGTGATTTCTAATAGTGCTACTACGTGTCGACGTGTATCTATTGGTACGCGCAAATTTGAAAATAATAGTGTATAGAAAATCGTGAAACGATATTTTCCGTGCGGATTCAAACGCTGACATTCCTCTTCATGGCACTGGCAGAATTTAACTGATGAGAAGGTGGCGAGCGCGGTCCTTGTATACTTCATGATGACGTCACAAATTATGAGACTCAGTCATAAGCGTTGGAAAGGCACGTGATCGATCCGTGTTTCCGTGACCGGCGAATAGTGACGTGATCTGGTTAAACTATCACCAATACAATCGATTCTCATCCGGAAAACAAGCCATTAAAAGCTGCGCTGTAAAATACCCTTTGAAGGACGTGAATAAAATTGTGATATGTTTAACGTCCCGAAACGACACAGGAGCGCCGTGTAGGAGGGCTCCGGTTTTATTTGGCCGGCCTAAGGTTAATTTAAAGTGCTCTGACAACGCACAGCACACAGGCGTTTTCGCAGTGAGCCTCCATCTAAATGCGGCCGCTGCGGCTGGGATTCGAACCCGCGACCATGGGGTCAGCAGCCGAACACTAAAGCCTCTGACAAATCGCAGCGGGTGCTTCAGACAGCCTTTTGCTATCACCCACTAAACAGAAGTATGCATAATTTCGGCTTAGTGAAATGCTCTGACTTCTACCAACGTTCTCAGACAGGGTCAATTTCGTAGCTTCGCTCGGGAGGCGGTTGAGCGGTGCTCGCGGGAAATGCTGCAGTCGAGCTTTTCTACGTCGTCTGCAGCCGCGGAAGTTTCGTTCGCTGCAGGAACGACAGAATAGTCGGATTTCAAGCTGGTTTTTGCGTGGATGGTGCTCGTAATGATTGTGAAAACTTCTTCGTGATGAAATTTGTGCACTTGATCACTTTAAGCGAGTGTTACTCATACCATCCTGTTTTACACCCGGCTGCACAAGTGGCAACAGACACGCCGCCACCAATAATCATTTCTTCACACCACCTCGCGATGGCAGCCAGTTTAAAAGGTAGAAGCAGATACTGCGTCGCAAGAACAGCTATCTCGCTCGCCTGAGATATGTGAGGGCCATTTTGAGGATTACGATATTATCAAGAACTAGAAGCACGTTGTAATCGAGCGAGTGGTCCAATTCTTCGCGGGAAATGCGCACTGCACGTTACCGTCCCTGGACTTGACTCTTTCCCGGCCTTCCGGAGTGAATCTAAGCACCAAAAAATGTGCAATGCAGGCAGAAATCGCTAAAAAAGTGTGCTTGCATGCTTACAAGCCCGGAGATCCTGCACTGCCAGTACGCACGTCGTCTTCAAGCGGGCCATTCGTATGCACTCGTCCCGAATGAGTTGGTGCCGCTTTCCTGCTCGGCTGAGACCAGTACGCTTGGTGATCTGGCGACTGTTACGCTACCCTTTGCGTACTGGTGGCATGAAGCCATACACGGCGAAATAACTGTTAAGTTGTGTGGTGTTTTCTACTCCAGAAAGCGAGCTGCAGGCCGTCTAATACTGATTCTGAAGGCTGTTGTCAAGAACACGGTAGCTTCATCGTGAACAGCTAAACGTTGCACTAGCAGCCGTTCAGTACTGTAGCCTCTGTAGCCGACCTTGAAAGAATACTGATGGAAGCAGATGGCTTATATCTTTATGCAGATGTAAAGAGAAACCTTAATGAACACGCGGCGAAGTCGGAAACTACTCATTCCAGAAAACTGGCATGTGGGAGAAAAAGGAGCAAGGTCCTGGCACTGAAGGCAGCACGCTAAGAAATTACAGACTAACGAATTCAAAGAGCCCTGATTGATCTCCGACCTTTGCAGTTCTTGGCGTTCATGTCATCATGCAGCATGTGGCATAATAGTGCACAGCTCAATGCTTGTGCACTAAAACAGTTCTGTCATAACACCCGATCGGAGATAAGGAATATGACCGACGAAAAGAACATAGCGAAAAATTGAAGTGCTTGGACGGCATGATGCATACAAAACATGTAAGAAGGCGAATCGGGGCTCGTCTAGTATGATGTCGTTTGTCTCAACCTCAGTGTGCGCGCCCTTGCGCCCTCCAAGCAGCGTGCTTTTATTCAACACGTGCCAACATGAGCTAGGCCAGAGTTTTTTCTTGGTCGCCTCGGGAAAAAATAATTCGCCTGCATGTAGCAGACGAGGTGGCAGACGAGGCGAGAGACTTGTAGAAAAGCGCGACTGCGGCGCCGTTAGATCAGGCGGTGTCGACGGTAGCCACGCCATCTGGCGGCTGTGCATGGGAAGCTGCGAAACTGGTTGGTCTAAGAACGTTGACTTGTACAACATTCATAACAGGAGCTTCTTGAAGTCGCTTTTAAAAGAAGACAAAAGCAGCCTACTCCGTGGTTTTTCAGGGTGGTATAGCGTAGGTCATTTGGTGACTCATGTTAGAGACAACTAACCGCAATAGGCAATGGACGAAGGCAGAACACAACACAAGCTTGGTCTAAGAACGTTGACTTGTACAACATTCACAACAGGAGCTTCTTGAAGTCGCTTTTAAAAAAAGGCAAGAGCAGCCTACTCCGTGGTTTTTCAGGGTGGTATAGCGTAGGTCATTTGGTGAGTCATGTTAGAGACAACTAACCGCAATATGCAATGGGCGAAGGCAGAACACAACACAAGGCGTTATGCGTTTTGTTCACCTCCGTCCAGTGTATTTTGCGGTATTTTTTCTCTGTCACTACCCTACGGTGTTACGTTCGAACAGTGTTACGAGTGGATAGTAACCCCAGGAATTAAGACATCGCCTTCAAAACCGCAGTTTTTATAACAAGTTTTCGCGTCTTTCAGCTGCAACTTATCAACCACACTTGTCGGCAGTGGCCTGTAGCATGCTAAGAAAGAATCGATTAGATAGTGGTCCCAATCAACGGAAGGAAAACGATAGGAAGACTGCCATTGTTCGTTACGTGCATAGTGGTAGTCAAGGCCTGAAAAAAATTGCCAGTAGAATCGGTGTAAAGTTGCTTTTTCTGCACCCAAAAAACTCGTTAGGTTGTGTACGAAGATAAATTCTGAAGACCAGCTACCCCACGGTTACACCATAAAGCACAGTGACCCATTTGTACCTTGTGCTGAAGGGGTTGTTTACCGTGTATCGCTATCTTACGGAACTTCGATTACATCGGTCAAATGGGTAGATGCCTTAATGAACGGCTGCTCGAACACCACGGCGATGTGCAAAGAATTGCCATAAACATGCATTTTGCTGCCCATTGCAGGCAGCGGAAACACTGTACCCTCAAGTTTTCATACGCACGTGTGATTAGAAGCGCAAACTAGAAAGCGACAAGGGGTATAACTAAAGATGTTCTGATAAAAAAAAATATAGAGAAGGGGGGGGAGAGTTTCTTAACCACATTCTTAAAGAAGAAAATGCGATAGTATTTAGATTGGCTTGTGTGGTGTCTACAATGAACCTAATGTTCTTGCGATTGTCGTGCCGAAACCCCGGTTGGATTCGGTTCCATTGCAATTATGTGGCATGCATCAGCCAACCCCTTCTAGAATTTAAGTACCTTCCATTGGATTATCATATGGGATTATACTAAGGAGACCAGCTAATACACCCACTAATCTGCCTTAGTACACATTTTCTGGGGTGGGTCTACTTCCGAAATTTCGGGGTTCTTTACAATTTTAGGGGTTCCTAAGATTTTCAAATTTGGCGGTGTCTTATGATTGGTCCACTGGAGGTCATGTGGTGTTCATTACATCACGACCCTCTCAATCGCATTCCTCGCCCGCGAGGAGTCCTTATACTAGCGCAGTGGAGAAGCGGTTAAGCGATGCTCTCTGCCCCGGCAAGTGGCTGTTTAAAACACAAAAGCACAAACTCTCGCAGAAAAACATGTGCGCTGGGAGTACCATCCAAAGTGCAAACCCCTGTTACTGTTTCATTAATCCCATTCTAAACTGGTTAGGGCAGCAATAGCAGGGCAGTGCCTTAATAACGCCCTAAAAAAATCATTTTGCCATACAGTGTCTAATAGTCTCCAAAGGCAAGTGACACGCCTCGTGTCATCTGGCTGTCCCAATAGCCTACATGTATCTGCAGCTGACAGGATGCTATAAAAAAGTAAACAAGACAAGTGTCTCAAGAAAAAAAAATCAAAATCGAACTGTTGTATTTCCATACCAGCATAACACCTCGCACCATCTAGAAAAGGTCAGAAATCGCAGCAGCATCCGAACGGAGCTGTAAGCGCCTGAGAAATTGGAAAAACTTTGGAACATGACAAATCCATTCCAAAGAACTAAGGAGCCTTGCATAATAAAACACTGTGACCCATTTTTGCATGTCCGTCTGGAGTGGTGCATGAAATTCCCTTGTCTTGCGGATCCAGTTACAACGGTCAAACCAGCCGCTGTTGAATGGAAGATTAATGACGCACTAGATGAAGGCCGTCAATTACAGGGATGGGAACCTTTCTGTGAATTGTAATGACCATGAAATAAAGTAGGAAGAGCATTGTAAACCTTTGTTCAAAGCGTGCATGATACGAGCTATGCATAGGAGGCAGGACAAATGGGAGATAACTGAAGCAGGTTTGATTAGAAAAGCGAGGGCAGCATGTGTCAGCGGACGATCCATTTCACTGGCTTTCAAAGAATCAATGTTTCTAAGTGCGGCTATCCGATGTCGTCCTTTTCAGTTCGATGGCGTCATGAAGGGAGGTGTATATATCATTCATCTGTGTCAGTAAATGATAAGTTGGAAGTGTGCGCTCGTGTTGTTTGCGTCTTTCCCCCTCTCCGTCCGTGTGCGCTCGTAAGTGGTCTGCAAAGTTCCAGACACAGCCACCGGTGGGGCTTGTGAGACCCAGTTTGCTCTTCCCGAGCGACCTCTCGCAACCAATCATTAAATTAAATGTCGCCTGAAACAGTGGGCAGTTTACTCACAACCTGGTGGACAGGTTGCCGACTGCCGCGGTTGCGAATTCGGCAGCGCTCTGAGTGGTTGCTTTGGGTTCACGTGAGGCTGAAGACATCGTCTTCCAATTGACCAATGAGAGAATTTCGTTACGGAGAAACCAGAACCTGCATGGTGACAACCGTAATGTTACTGAATTAAAAGGAATTAAAACTCGTGTTAGTACCCCTTCGGTATCATTGATGAAAAAAGAACTTGTATATCTGACCGAGCGTGTGGCAATCCCATGGCGACATATCAGAACCGATTCATGCATTTTTTCTGCTCACTTACGTGTTCTTTCTTTCCTTTTCTGCCTTGCTATATTAGTCAAGATGGTGCAATAAAGCCCTCAGTTGCAGTAGCGTCGTGTGCGTGTACGTTTCCTTCTTCCTGATGTGTCCGTCTCGTGGGCCGTGTTTTCTCCCAGTAATATAAAGCGCATATCAAACACAAAAGCCGCCATTTTTTTGAAAGCATGACTAAGAGTCTATTCGAAAGCTTGGGTAACATTTTTTTTTTCAGCAGCAATGCCGAGAATTCCTTAGTGCCATACGTATCCAGGCGGCCTATTTGGACAAAACGCCTGCAGGCCCCTTTGAACGTATACGTTGAAAATATTCAATAACCCCCTACAGCTTCCGGGATTATTGCATTTCGGGGGCAGGAAAGGGCAACCTATGCATACCAAAATACAGCTTAGAAAGATGTGTGTGCACGGAAAAGATAGTCGCGAACACGGAGCGCACGCAGTCCACACGAAATAGGAAAAGTCCAAACGCGAATGATAAGCGTACGAGTCGTGGGGAAAGTGACTGCCATTAACAGTGTTTTTGTTTTCATTTTGTACTCTATAAAATCTTTTATATCTCGGCATTCTTTTCTTTTTATATCTCTATTAACGCAACTGCCAGCTGGCGCGAATAATGCAGATAACATATGGAAAAGATTCTGCAAATGTTCGCACTTCTTTTGTTGTCTCGGTGGCGTATTAAGTCTCTCTGCTGTGTGATGTAGTTAATGAAGAACACTGTCCTGCCCTAAACGAAGGTGCACAGTTTGAGGCTGAAGAAACAGTTACGCCACTCTTAAACTATGTTTTACAAAGGACAGCGTTTTGTATACGCAGCTGCTGCATGGACTTGCCCACAGAGTTCCTACTTAAAATTCCTGCTTTTCACGGGCGCTGGGTCTGTGCCTATTTCTCATTTTCTAGCAACAGCCCTCAGTTCAGCAACTCCCGAGATTGTGTAGCTCTGTTTTGGTGTCCCGAAGAGGATAAGGGAAGGGAGAAGGCGCACCCGAGGAGTGGTGAGCGTAGAATCTGATGGGGCGTCAGCGTCGAGGAAAGCGATTGTGGCTACGGGGTCCGTGCGGCTCGCATGTGTGCATGTGCGTGTGCTTTCGAATCTGTAGCTCCTTCGGTACAGCTTCGGCGACGGCGCGGAGTCGGTAAGACCTGAGGGGTGGGGAGGAGGGTGGCGCCTTTCTCTCCTCCTCCTTCGAGAACCTCACGCTGCAAAGGCGCTGTTCTGAGGGGCGAGCGAACAGAAACTCTGGTTTCATGCGCGGCGCCCACTCGACTGTGTGCGTCTTTGCGAGCGCGCTGGGCATTATGCTTCGACGACGACGTGCCGCCTCGAGGCTAATAGAAAGTTTTGGCATAGCGCAGACGGACTCACGTAGACGTATGAAGGCTTGGCGGTTGTCTGCTGCGCAGCGCAGCCAAGTGAGGCGCGCATCTACCACGGCCTAGGCACAACTGTCATCAGGTAACAAAGAATATATACATCTACGCTAATTAGTCTCAGCTAACCGCCGCAACGCGGTGTGTGCAGAAACTACAAGAAACCTATTTCCTGTCGGTGAGAGCGCTAAGTGTCAGGTCCTGGGCTCACAAACGCACAACATTCACCGTGACTACGCCACTCGGTCCGCTTCCTATCTTGTGCATGTGCAAAGCAGTTTGCCGGTGGATCGTGCAATCAACGTTACGTCAGTTTAGTGGGGAATATTTACTTGATCACAACAACTACTGAGAGCTGTCGCTGAAACTAGCGTGACGAAGTGGTAACCGGTCTGTTAGTTTTTAATGGAGTAAACAAGTGATTTTCAGTTGTCTGTCGGTTAGGATTGATTGATCAATTGATTGATTGATTGATTGATTGATCGGTTGATTGATTGATCGATTGAACTGTAATTTTCAGCAACGTCTGTTGTGTTTAGTGCTGCGTTCATTATATATTCGGAGAGTGGGGTATACATACCCAGTCATGCGCACGTTGCAGAAAAGAAGGAACTGATTACAATTACAATTACTTGATCTGATTTCTGCCGTCAATTGCAGCCAATTAAAAGTAACTCAACAATTGCGGGGAAGTAATCGACTACTACTGCGTCATTTTTATTCGTATTTTAAGAGCGTAGAACAAATATACACGTACAAAAATCGAGCCTGTGCGCCTTGCTTGACCTACAGTCTGTAGCAGTACATATGTTGATAATTTCACCTGCACTTGTTTTCCCAATTTTTATTCGACAGTTTCCCACGTTTCCTTGTGAATACATCACTAGGTACACTTTAGAGTACTTCTACTTACCAGATGGAAGGACGTGCGTTGCTTTAACATACGAAGACGTTGCGTACCAACTAGAGGCTGCGCAAGGCGCCGCGCTTCGATTTTGTTCGCCCTCTTAGGGAACAAAGCCAAAACTCACTAAGCATGGCATTCCGTCGTGCCGTCGAGGTGAAATGCGAAGGGCAGAGCACGCAGCTAGTGGAATGCACACCTTCTTGCATGTGGCTTGCATGGGGGGACACCTTCGCACATGCTGCTTCTGGATCCGCTGCTTGACCGGTGACACTAACTCTATGGAATCCAGGGCTACCCCAGAGTTTGCCTCCGAGTCAGGTTTTCCAAATTATGCCACTGGTTATGAATTGTTGTGGAAAAAAGTGAAAAACAAATAATTGGATTGCCGAGAATGTTATGCCATGAAAATAGTAATCAATGCATTACAAAATTCAAAAAAAAATGTGATTTATTACAAGTAACCAGTTACTGGTAACGCGTTGGTTACAAGTGTGGGTATTCCTTAAGGACACCTTTCTTTGTTACATCCAGGCCTTCTAGTGTTCTGTGAAACTCCCGTGAAACTCCCCTATCAGGACAGGTACACACCGCATGTATCAAAGCTGCCAATGTGCGTCTCTTTTCTGCAGGAAGCTACGACCGAGTATGCGAGAAATTGGCGCGGATATCAATAGACAGCATCTTCACTTTTATATCTTGGTGGTGAAAGTTCTTTTGTAACTAATAAGTATAGCTCATAATGTGTATTTTTGCAAAAATGTTATCCAGCTTTTCTTCTCTATACGAATAAACTACTCTCTCGCTCTCGGCCACTCCTGATGCCCTTTTATTTAATTCTACTTTCTGAAAATTGACTACATCGTGACCTTCTTCGAATCACAAAGCGTATGGAGTCTCTTCTGTGACATCGTATATCGTGCTCCCCAGGGCATCAGACTGGGTAATTTACTCTGCTTAGTTTTCCTGTATTGACGACATTGCAGCAAATATCATCTCAGATTCGCCAGCAACATTTAAACGTCAAACAGCAAGCCCCAGCCTCGGTCGCCGCACACAATCGAACGGCATCTGCTGCACACATATAAGAAAATAATACCTACATACCTCATATTGACCAAAACAAAGTTATATTTGCCAAACTCTGGAGCGATTTTTAAAATGCGTTTGCCTGAAGTTATGTTTACGCTGTAATTTCTGAAAATATCGTCGGCGTGTGCTTTTACTTTCAGACAGTCTAAGTGTCTCAGCAAGATGAAATTCTCGTTGTTGCTTCCTCGCATGCGAGAATTTCTGCATGAGTTTCAGATTCAGCCAGGCGGCTCTAGTGTGTTGCATGTCATGGTCGGCCGCTCAGACAAGGTTGTTAGAGCTCGAGCTTTTTGTTCTATAACATAAGACAACACGTAGAACTCCTGCTAAATGCAGTGTGATCACGCGTGGAATGTCACTTGTTCTGAAACTAGATCGTTATGTCCCACAAGAACAACATCCCGATAATCGAGCAGCAGACCCAAACTGCACTTAACTAACCGGGTGCACTTAGAAAGTCTGCATCCGACGCTCAGGTAAGGAGGTTCTCACTACTGCCGATGTTGCAAACGCAGTAAATAAGAGGAGCGACAAACCCACGTGCTGTACAGAGTAGCCATGCAAGGATTAGCACCGTTTCATGACTACCTTGTCGTTCATTAATCTAATAAAAAAAACCTGTACGCAATGGATGTAAATTATTTCGTTTCTGCCTAATGGGACATTGTTCAAACACACATCCCGACTAACAAGAGAGATTAGTGAAGCTTAGCACATGAAGAAACAAAGCAAGATTGCGCGTCAGGAAGCCGTTGGTTTTCCTACATGACAGTTAAGTTGCGTACCTGGACTCTACGTAGACACAGGGGCGTTTGGATTGCTATTTTTGCCCGCGCTTGTCTCATGTTGTTCATGTTTCCTGTGGATAATCTTCAGTTGTCAGCCAGCGCTGGTCGTGTGTTTTCTCTCCTTCCGTTCAGCTCTTACGTGCTGTTGCCTTTAAAAGATATCCCGGACTCACTTGTTTAGCTATAGTTATTGATGTAAATTAACAGGTGACGTGTTTCATGAGGCTTCGTAATCAGCTCGGGTTTAAGTATAATTTTGTGGCTGCTAATATTGCTAGTTTTTAAATGTCCCTCGTTCTGGTCTTGAGTATGTAATCAATTCAGATGCAAGATATCGCTGGCCATTAGGAGTGGCGACAAAACGTCTCGCCCAAGTGCAAAATACCTATTAAATTTTCTTACGCGCGCCACCGCAAGAGCGCCTCTCGCTATTCGTAAATTAGAAAACCTCAAGGAAAGACAACATTGCTCTGCAGAGTACGGGTGCGCCACACAAGCAATAATTTATACTTGCCTAAGAGACTGGAGCGCAATGTCATCATCATCATCATCAGCCTGACTACGCCCAGTTTAGGGCAAAGGCCTCTCCCATGTCTCTTCAATTTAACCCTCTCTATTGCCAGCTTCGGCCACCATGTCCGCGCAAACTTCTCAGTATTACTTAACTTAAACCGTGAAAAGAATACGCCGTGTGTCAAATCTTCGGCTTTCGGGAGTCCCAAATTCCAAGACGTCAAAGGTCTGCGTGCGACAACGAGCAAAATGCGAACAGGCAAGCTCTCTCTGAACTCACAAAGGCGTAAGTTTTAGCGGACACTTTGAATGCACTGAAGTCAGGATGGTGTGAGCACAAACAGACAAAGTAAAGGGGAACCGTCCTCGACCGACGCGTTGTCACACGAACGGGCGGCGAGCATGTTGGCACGCACAAAAGTAACGCCAACCGCACGTCGAGGTGTCGCTCACCAGTTCTCCCAAGCAAGCGGCGGGACGCAGCACTCTCCGTTCCGGGCTCGCAACAGCGTGCGACCTTGCATTTGCATGCTTATTACCAGCGCTCTTCTCGTCAACTTGGATGACGACAACATGGCCCCGTCGCTCAGTGCGGGGGCGTTCCTCAACGGGGACCGGGGCTGCTGTCACGGCGCACGCCACCCCCGCCGCGACCGCGAGCGCCGCTCAAGCAAAAAGCGCAGCCCAGGAAACGCACGCACACGGCGAGAGGCGCGAATCTGAACGCGACGTCTTTGGAGGACTCGCATTCTTGACCCGGCGTCAGCAAACAAGACATGTGCGCGCCGTGCGCGGCCCGGCGCACTCTTGTCGGCGGCTTCAAACAAGGGGAGCGCGCCCCACGAGCGGCGGCTCCCCTCGCCCGGCAGCCAATATCGCCAGCCAGGCGGCGATCGATGACCGAGGAAGCCGGGGCTGGCGCTTCGGCCGGTGACGTCTATGGGCACACACTCGCTCACTGCCACCTTTGTTAGCTCGGGAGGAGCAACAACGTGCCGTTTTGGAAACGCATATGGGCCACGTACGGGAAGGGGCCGGACCTCCCCGCGCGAGTCCCAGTCAACGACGACGGGGACCAACTTGTTGGCTCCTGGGGCACGGGCAAGCTGAGCGTCATTGTATGCGCGCTGACATATCGGCTGGCGGGACTGTTACACTCGTTCGAAAGCTAACTGGGCAAGCGAGTTTTGGGGAGCACGTTAATCGCCGGCGCCCAGACCACGAGAGCTAGACAGACTGCCCCCGCTCTAGCGCACGAGGCACCGACGAAAGCCGGGAACAGAATATATATATATATATATATATATATATATATATATATATATATATATATATATATATATATATATATATATATATAACGACTGATACGGCTATAACAACCGGCTACAAATCTCTAAATGCGACTAAGCGCCTAACTCTACCAGTTAAAAAGTTAATTATTTAAAATTAGTTAACGAGCATACTACTTAAGACGATTCGCCAGCTTCCTGGTCTGCCAGCACTGGTAATACTATGTTCGCAAAAGCTACATTTTTACCCCAAACAGCCTATGTTTGAAAATTTTTGAAAGTGTTCGCTGAAACAACTGGTGTGTGCATATATATATATATATATATATATATATATATATATATATATATATATATATATATATATATATATATATATATATATATATATATATATATATATAACTCATTTTAAATAATTAACTTTTTAACTGGTAGAATTAGGCGCTTAGTCGCATTTAGAGATTTGTAGCCGGTTGTTAGTTATAGACGTATCAGTCTAGATTTTCGAAAACGCGATTGCCCTTGGCGCTGTGGTTCGACAAAATTTGGCTTTTTCGACTAGTTACGTGCACTGGAGGGGTTACTATGCATGCATGCTATCGAAAGAGCATGTATTTTCGCACGATGCAGCCAAAGTTTGTCGAGCTACAGCGGGCGAGGGTAATCGCGTTTTCTAAATTCTAAAAACTGATATGGCTATTTCCGAACGGCTGGCGACAAATCTCTAATTTCAACTAGGCGCCTAAATATATTAGTTGAAAAGTTAATTAATAAAAATTGGTTAACCAGCCTACTGCTTAAGACGATTCATCGGTTTCCTGGTGTCCGCCTACACTTACTATGGCGCAAAAGCCATATTTTTACCCCAAAAAGCCTATGTTTGAGAATTTTTGAAAGGGTCCTCTGAAACTTCCTGTATATATATAAAGTAGACTGGCACACGCTTAAAAATATAACATGGTTTTTCTGACGTTTCGACTGAGGGCCAGTCTCCTTCATCCCAGTGGTTCCATGATTATTCCTGACGAGTATGTATAGGGGCTGGAAAAAATCTGCTAAAATGCGCCCGAGTTACCCCCCCAAAAAAATAAAGAAAAGAAAAAATTACAAAATACATATCTACGCACTTGGCGTGTGATGGGTCACAGCAGTCCAGAAGGGTGTCCAGTGGCCGTACTTCGGGCATAGTACAAAACACCGAAACACACACGCGCGGGTGTACACACACACACACACACACACACACACACACACACACACACACACACACACACACACACACACACACACACACACACACACACACACACACACACACACACACACACACACACACACACACACACACACACACACACACACACACATATATATATATATATATATATATATATATATATATATATATATATATATATATATATATATATATAGAGAGAGAGAGAGAGAGAGAGAGAGAGAGAAAATGTATTTGGTTGCTAGAAGTAAAATGCAAAGTCGAGAAACGGTCGCGTCGACTCAAAATAAATAAATCTTAAATGAAGCGTTCTCAACTTTATATATATATATATATATATATATATATATATATATATATATATATATATATATATATATATATATATATATATATATATATATATATATATGCTGTTTAGGGATGGAAGAATAATAGTTCAGTTGATCTGTTGCTTAAGGAACATTAATTATAACGCAGTAGAAAAAACAACCATGCCGCCGGTGGGATCCAAAACCTCCGAATATCGCGTCCGGTGCTCTACCAACTGAGCCACGACGACGGCTGTCCAATCTGCTGCTTTCATGGGTATTTATGTTTATTGCGTGTAAGCGAACCTTTGAGAGTCTTCACCAGCGCCACCCTCGGCCATAGCGGCGGACGTAGCACGTCCTGTAATACCGCGAGTGTGACGTGGAACTTCATCTAACGGCGAGAACCCTCTTATGCTACCTATGGCATCAAGACTGCCAGAACTGAGACCCTCGTTAAGCTATTAGCAAACAAGGGAAGGAAAATTGAGGGGCTTCTTCTCCCTAATCTTTGCAGAATTGCGAATCGATTCGGTGAACGTTCTTTTCACTTGCATTAGGAAATTCTGGCAGCGTCTCTCCCTCGTCTAATTAACAACCGAGCGCAGTGTGGAAACGAAATAGTGCGCCACCCTAATTAGGGCTAATATAGACTGCTTTCGAGAAAAAAATATTTACGGTATTACAAGTAATTTGAGCCTGGCGCTTAAAATAACCCTGCTTTATTTTATTATCGTGAAACTGAGCCAGTATGTCTTGTACATCTTCCAAGTAATCATGTATGAAAGAGGAGTGTTGTCGGTCGTGGAAAATAAAAAAATAAATGAATAATTATTTTGCTTGACGCTAATTGGACTATTGGTTACTTTCCCTACCTCACCTGCGCTGAACGTAGAAAAAGACATTTATTTAGGAAGTTCAAATGCGTCACAAAAAAAAATGAACAGGCACACAAAATCACCATCAAGGCAATTCCTGTAATCGCCCATTTTCTCTTCATGGTGCCAAGGCAGCTCGCTAACCGTTAGAGTGTCCGAAATGCATACAACGCTCACTGGCGCTGATGGCTGCTGTGGCTTCGCGAGCTAGAATACGCCTCGTAAAAGGAACTTGCAGCGGCGCTGATAGGCAAGGGATGTTCAAAACATGCGCTCTTGTAGCGGGTATTTGATATCTAGCGCTCTTTGTTCAGAGCGGGCAAAACAGAGATTAATGCTACGGTTAGAAAAGCCGTGCCGATTTTCACCTTTTTCCACGCTTTAAAAATTTATTATTCGCCTGAAAAAAAATATTGGAACCAAAACATTTAGGTAAAATTCAATACAAAAAATTGTCGTACTAATGCCCTGCTCGTCATAATCACTAACAACGAATTTTGCTTCCTCTATGAACATGAAACGGCTCTTACCATTTCCGGCTCTTATTACGCAACAACTTGAACGAAAGAATCTGTACAGCGATGCGTCAAGGAGACAAATTTAGTAGTTCGCTCATACTATTAAGAGTTTATAATTATGGGTAAATAAATACGCATGAATTGTGTGGCTTTACTCATTTTATTATTTTCTTTATCAATTAAGATCACATATATTTATAAATATATGTGTTTATGAACATTACATCCCTGGCAGCTATTCTCTAAAAATTTCCTTGCCTCAACATCGCTGACAGCACCAGTTCAGACCTACATTGTAGAAACAAGCCTGTGCCTTTCACAGTGATAGCGTCCTGTCTATTTGTTTTAAACACATGTATTTTACTGGTAATTTGTTTGCATATTTTCATTGTTTACCCCTTTTCTCATTCCAGCAGCCTGTTCAGATCCACTCATAATACGTAAAGCGAAGGAAATGCTTACTGTGCTTTCAGTAGCTGTGAAAGGGTATCCATCAGCAGCTATTCTACGCATAGTACATACTCGCTCAGGAGCAAGGTTTTTTTGACAGAATTAGTCTTTTTTTTGCGCCGCTCAGACACTTAAGGAAAGACACAATCCTAGAAGTTTTATACAAACTACCGCCTAGAGAGGCGTGAAATTTGACCATATGAAGCTTGCATCCTGTTCGTGCCAGGGGTTGAAGTTGGAAAAGATAGCCAACAAATATGACCATCGAATTTATGTTCATTGCAAGACGACAGCCTCTCCAGTTGAGTTCCTGTTGACCCCCAGTGACTTTGTATTAAACATCGGTGGTCCCCCAGAAGATCAGCTGGGTTGTCCTAGCTGGTCTTCCATCAGCTGAAGCCACCCTATCCCCGACAACTTACCAACCTCACCCACCCACATGACTCTCTGTCGCTTCCTGCTACCATTACCTCCTGTTCATCCACTCCGTTTCCCTAAGCGACCAACGGTTATCTGCTCTCCGCATTACAGGCTATTCCCATCTCCAATTCCTGTTCTTGATTTCAGGAAGGATATTGTGAACTTGAGCTTTCGCCCTGAGCCAGTCTGATCTATTCCTGTCTCCTAATATTTGTAGTATCCAACCTCTAACATACAAAACAGCTAGCAGAACTGTCAAAGCCACTCATTAAGCGTAGGGTAAGCGGCATAAGGGAGTGCAACATAGAAAGTACTGAGCAAGCTGTGAAGTACTAAGGTAGCCTGAGCGCACCAAAGAGAATATTAAGTATAAACTAAAATCAGATTTACGCGTTCTGAGACAAGAAAGATGATGATATTGATAATTTGGATGAGATAGTTAAATTAGCAGAGGAATCCCAAACAGATTTTCGCAACAGCCGAAATGATCACCAAAGAAATGGACATTCTGCGGATAAAAAAAAAAGAAGTAAAGATCGCCTTAGGAATAGAGCCCTTCGTTTTGGGATGTAAAACTCGATTTAAACCGAGTCCAGATTTCGGAAAGATTGGGCTCAACAACGATATTTTTCCCCCCTGAAAACACGCCTCCAAGAAAACGCTCTGAAAAACGCGCGGAAACTCGCGAATATCTAGAGAATATTTTAAGGAGCTCTTTTCTTTAAAAAGCAGATTTTAAGCGATTTTTAAAGCGGCCAGTCACATCATGGCTTCACTTATTAATTCGTTAAAAAAAATACCTGTCGAAAAGAGCGGTCGCGAGACAAAGGTGGAGCTGGCATCTCAGCGGCATCATTGTACCACTGTGCCGTTACGTAGCGCTGCCCATGCGGACGACGCCCTGATTATGACGCTGAGGTGCGCTTCAAACGGCTGCTGTGATTACGAAATAATATTTTCGCAGTGGACACGCGGAGGCCGGTGCGCGTAGCACGGACGCATAGCGAGTGGAACGTACGCAAGGAAACATGAACAGCTTTCCTGGACGTCAGCAACTAGCGTCCTCTGTTAGCCGCCAATAGCGTAACAATGCGCAACTGAATGGGCACATTTTAAACGTCTCATTAAAAAAAAATCTATTTAATCCCGTAAGGTTCTATGCGAACATGGTATATACCATCGCCGACTTTTCTTTCTTGGTGCAGAACATGAGTAATATGCTTCCCTACGCTCGCAGCATTTTTGAGAGCTATGGAAAATCAACGGGATGTATTGAACGTCCGAAATTCCAGTGGTTATTTTGAGTCTACAGCACCACGCGGCTTGCAGCGATGACTGTGCAAGTTTGAAGCGTTTGTTGACATTTCCTGTTCTTGTATCTTCAGTGAACTAGAGAAAAAATGTACCATTTAGTAAAGACTTCTGTAGTGAAAGCAGCATTTCTGGTTTGTTTACAGAAACAAAATGCATAAATGAAGCACCTTACACCCTGCATCGAAGCATATGAAGCGCTCATGGTTATTTGCACTGAAAAAAAAAACAAGCACAAGGAACTTGGAAAGCGTAATTATTTTTCAAAAACCCAATTTGTACCCGATTCGACACCAAGAAATTGCGCCTGAGTTTTGCCTCCCGATTTCATAACAAAATAAGACGTGAAAATTAAGAGCACTAATTACAAGCAATGAAAAAACTAAAAGCGGCAGGTAAAGATTAGTTAACTCATATCTGTTTAAAGGTAGAGAAATTGTGCTCGAAAACCTTCCCGCCCTATAATCTCAATGCCTTATGATTGCGAACGTACAAGAAGCATAGCAGATTGCTGACATTTAAATATCCACACGAAAGGTAATCTAAGGTGATTTAAGGACTTGACGTATTTTTGACCAATTAGATTAGTGTGCATTGTTTGCAAGATGTATATACCAAGGTAGTCACTTAAAATCAAAGCTACCGAATACTTCAGTCAACAAAGAGAACACACTGGTTTTAGCAAAGCGTACTCGAAAATAGGCGATGTCACGCCGTACTATACTGCTCTGCTGCTGATCACCGCGAGCTTATAAGTGGCATTCAGAGGGTTAGACTAGGAAGAGGTGGAGATAAAGGTTTATGGAGAACGCCTTAATAGGCTCCGATTTGCTGATTACATTGCCTTGCTAAGAAAGGGTAGGAATTTCAGGGCATGACTGACGACTAAATACCTCATGTACAGCGGTGAGACTAGGAATTAGAAGAAAACTAATGTTCAACAGTCTGTGAAGGGAAGAGCGATTTACAATAGGCCGCGATGCGTTGGTATTTGTAAACGAATACGCCTATCTTAAGCAAGCAGTGAATGCAAAAAAAAAACAATGGCTGTGGTTTAGCTCTGGTTAAACCTGGAGTGACGCGATAGCTGCAGCTAGCCGAGAGGAACTCGCTCAGTCGAACTGCAACGTCAGTCTTTCGCCGCTCCGTTTCGCTGGGCGTTCCTTCTTCATCTTCGTCCCTGAATGTGGATTCACTCTCTCCCCCTCTCCACCCCATACCCCCCCGCTCAGTTGCGCCGGCGCGCCGCGCCACCGGCAGCTGCTCCACACCACGTGACCAACCACGTGGCCAGCCACGGCGCCGCCACGGAGCTCAAGGGCGGCTACGTAGCTCAAGGGGTGCCACGCTGAAGGCTCGAAGTGCTAGCGTACTATGTAGCTATCGCTACAATACTTAGGAGAATAAAAAGAGGATAGTCCGCATTTGTCAGTGGCTCTTCGCTCATGAACAACAAGCTATCAATATTACTCAAGAAGAAAGCGTATAATAGTTGCATCTTACCAGTACTCACCTATGGGTGAGGAACTTAAAGGATAACGAAAAGGACTGAAAATAAATTGAGGACAACGTAGCGAGACACAAATACCACGCATTCTATTTCATAACCCCCCCCCCCCCCCCCCCCCCGCCTCGTGGTGAAGGTATCAGAAACGTTGAAGCAGATGAGTGACATCTGTAGGGCCCTTATGTATTGCGATCTTGGAAATGACAAAGAAATAACCCCTTTGCGGCTAAGTGATTGCCAACGTAAAGAGTAACCACGTAAAGAGAGGCTGAGTTTTTTTTTTTTTTAACCTTTGCTGCGGCAGCACGAGCAACTCGTTACTGCACATTCCATCGCTCAAGAACTCACGCAAAATCGCTGCACATGGGCTTTCTTCCCAGAGCAAATGGAGAGTGCGAACTTCCAACTGACAAGGCACAAAAAAAAAATGAAACGCACTTAGTGGCCAGTGAGGGCGGCGTCAGTAGGACACGACCACTGAGGCCACATCGGCCGCCCGGTGCGGTCATGTGAGGCCATCAGCGTCGTCCAAATTCGATGCAGGGAAGCGACGCTAAATGAGTAATGGGCGAGGCAACGCAAAAGCGGAAATAGAGATGACCTAATAAAGATGGAGTGCCTCAGGCTCGGACATTCGCTATGAACGCCCGCGAGAATGAAAATTAATGCCGGCTGGGCGCGGCGAGAGCGCCTTATTGCTCGGATTTTGCCGCGGTCCGCCGCTCGGTGATGGCCCCGGCGGCAGAGCGCGGGAATTGAAACTGCGGCCGCTCGTGAATGCGAGCCGCGTGAAAAGTCCCGCGGAGTCGGACCAAAACAACCACAACGATGGCGACAAGGGAAGGGCGTTGCGCAAACCATCCTCATCCCTATACGCTTCTGTGGACGGTCACCTGCGGCCAGTACAAATTTGGGTTCGCACGCATCGTTCAGGTTCAAAAGGTGCGTGTTCTCTTTTTAATGTCGCTTCGCACCAATGCAGGTCAGAAATGAGGTAGAAGGCGCACAACAACCTCACGTCGGACTAGTGTCACATTTTTTTGCTTCCAAGAATCGTATAATTGCTTGTGCGGGTGTGGATAATATTTGACAGGGACAGGCGTATACGTGGTCGGGCCGGGAATGAAACACTAACAGCGTAGCGCGTGGCGTTAGGCATAGTCAGCGCAACCTATGCAGACTCTTCACAGACACGAGCGTTCTTATCCTGCTCTGATGCAGCTTGGCAGTCATCACATAGGTGGGTTACAGCGACTCCATTCAACGCTGCAAGGTCTCTCAGGCGTCCTGGGGGAATATCTGGTCGTACGTTTGTTTCCAAAAGTGCGAGCGGCGGAAACAACATAAAAACTACGAGGGCAGTTTTTATTGTGTATTAGGGGGGAAAAAGTCTCTCGTATGCTTTGTGGCTTGGTTTACTGCCGCAGTTCGCATCATCAGAAAAGAGGCCGAATTCCAGAGCGCGCGCAGTTTTGGAACTTCGCATGCCTGATGTAATGCTTAAAATGACGCTGCTACATCTTAGTGTGAGGAAGTTAGCCAGCTGGCTACGTAGCTTGATTTGAACTTATGAAATACCGTTTTCATAACGGTAACTTCGCTCTCTTTCTAACTAGCAAAAACCATTGCAGTTTTCAATAAAGATGACACAAATAAAATTCCAAACTACCTACCAATTTCAAATATTTCTTCCATTAGTAAAATCACGGGCATTTTTTTTTATTCGAGTAGTGTGCGATAAGGCATACCGAGAAAAGGCAATGAAATATAGGACAAAGTTAGAAGAAGGAAGAGCAGTCTTGCTCAGGAAGTCGCAAAGGTTTCTGGTGTAGCAATGGTCCATTGTCCACTTTTCGCAGTCACATTGGCGGTTCCACCACAGACCCACCTGCCTGAGCATTTGTTCGCCAAGCGTCCAAATAATTATTTTCTGTTTGTTATAATTCTCAGTTTGGATTCCATCCTAGCTTGTTACTGGCTTGCCATTTCTACCACTGACTCACCATATCAAGCACTCTACTGTAGACGCGGTCAACATAGTTGGTTCTGTTTTCTGGATTTCTCGAAGGCGATTTGCCCTACTAATCCCAATATTATGTTTCATAAATTTGGAGGAGAGTTCAGAACCGAGGAACCCTTTTGCATGAAAACATCTTTCGGTGCAATCTCTGGTCCAGCATTAACATTGTCAAATCTTACTTATCCTATAGACAACAGTGGGGTCGTCTTAATTGCTGGTGTCTGCTCTGAAACTAAAACTGCTAATCAAAGGGTTTTTCCCAGGGTTCTATATTAGGCCTGTTGTTCTTTAACATATATTCAAGAATGCATTTAAGTCACCTTTTCACCTCAATTGGTCCTCAAATTTGCGTCCATCCGCCCGTCCGTCCGTACGTACGTCCGCACCACGAGAAAACTCGAGAAAATGAGACACACGTGGTTTGAATGCGACTCGAGCCCCCACCTCACAGGTGCCCCCACTTCATAGGTTCCATTAAATGGTTCTAATAACTCGGCTATCTTCACATGGCTGCCGGTGATGTTTCTTGTTGGCATCTGTTCTTCTCTTAACTATCTACAGTTAAGCGAGCGTTGTACATTTCGTTTAAAAGTGTTTGTCATATTTCGTCATGGTTTACGCGTCCTTCGATGTATCTTTCAGGTTTCTGGTTTTCATTGACAGGAGTGTGTTAGAGAAATAAGTGCTTTAGTAAATTGGTGAAGTAGGAGGTTCCAAAGCGATGCTGTCAAGAGGACATCCTATTACAAAATATTTCGCACGTGTACTTGTGGACTATACAAACTCCTGGACTATACAACAAGCACTCATTCATGGAAGAAAAGCAGCGCTCTGAAACGAGGAACCCCTTCGCGCTTATACCCAGTCTTGGGCGTGAAAACATCAGCTTATCTATTATTAATTTATTTTTGCGTAATCTTGGTCTATGCCTTTTCAACTTGCCAACAGTCAAGTATGTTAAAAATTAATTGATCACAACGCATTGATGTATCACACTCCCACCAGCTTTGCGAAAAATAATTTTCTACAGACAAAGGTTCATTCTAATTACGGACAGAGGAAGTTTTTCGTCACCGCTGCTAAATTTTGAAATACTTTCCCATTTGAATCATAGCCGCCCTTTTTTAAATTTAGAATATTTTTGAAATATTTTCGATTTGCCATGTAGCAGGTTTTTCATACACTTTTCTTTTCTATTCGTTATTCGTGGGGCTTTCCTGTTGGTTTGCTCGCCGCAAAAATAACTATACTTCAATATTCTTTTTTATAACTCGGGAACGTGTTGTTATAATTGCATCTTTATGTTTCTTACTCATTTGGGGTTGCAGTACAGTACACGGGTTACTGGCGCCAATGCTGTATATCACTATGCATACTTTAATTTATGTACTGTCAATAAACTTGTTTCATTTGATTTGAGCACAGCAGTCTGTCCGTGATCTCACCACAGGGGCTACGTTTATCGCAGGCTGCCCCCACAAAGACGGTAACAAGGCCAGAACGACATGGTACAAGGATGTCGGCGCACTCAAGAACATTTGAGCACCGCCATTGTAGCTCCGCTCACGTATGTGTCAAGCAAACGAGAGAGCTGAGGAAGCGGCGGCGCGAAGCGAAACATTGTGAAGAGCCTACTGAGAAACTAGTGCCAAGCGCAACAGCGCTATACGCACGGCATCGCGTGGAACAAGCACTTCTCAGCAAGACTCGTCATGACTTCGCAACTGCACATGTTATCGTGCACTTCTACGCGACAGCGCACGGTTTGCGCCGAAGCCAAAATTGCGAGAGCGTTGCGCGACTGATCAGCGCCTGGTGCATCAAGCTCAGGACGCTACCGGACGGCACATAAAAATACTAGTGCTTGTTCCTGTCAAATTGCAAAGCGTATTTGTTGTATGCATGTATGTTAGAAAGAAAGAAGAAAAGAGAGAGAAAGGAAGCATGAAAAGAAAGAGCGGAAGGAAGGAAGGCAAAAGAAAGAAAGGAAGAAAGAAATAAAGAAAGCAAGAAGGAAAGAAAGAAAGAAGGAAAGAAAGAAAGAAAGAAAGGAAGAAGGAAAGAAAGAAAGGAAGAAAGAAAGAAAGCAAGAAAGAAGGAAAGAAAGAAAGAAAGAAAGAAGAAGAAAGAAAGAAAGAAAGAAAGAAAGAAAGAAAGAAAGAAAGAAAGAAAGAAAGAAAGAAAGAAAGAAAGAAAGGAAGAAAGAAAGAAAGCATGAGGCCACTGACATCGTCACCACTCCAAAAATTGGATGACAGCTATGATCCAGAAAAGGAACCGCCTTGAGAAGAGAAAGAGCCGTGGCCGGTACACAGAGTTCACAAAGCAGAACTGATTCGAAACAATAATCAACCAGCAACCTAAACTATCCTTTCTGAATGGACCCAGCACGGACGCATAAGGACCAGCGTGAGCTATAAAATACCGCTTTAAGGCAGAAAGAAGGCTGCAAGTTGGACAAGCTGTACCTTTCAGACCATTTTGAGTACTTGGAATGCATTAAGTGCCACGAAAATGCCCGCTTTCTTCAACGGTGGGACCATTGGTGAAGCACGAACTCACAGATGAGTGTTTCCCACCAAGATTGAGAGGATTCGTTTCGGAATGAAAAAAATTTGCTTACAATTTCACCTTATGCAAACTCCATCGCGCTTACCAAGAACAGAAAAATAGGGCAAACGGAGGTGAATTTTTCTTTGCAGAAAGAGTGACTGTCTCTGTCCTCTACATGACACGCCGAAGAATGCGCCTGGTGAAGTCAATGACCAGTGTGCAATAAAGAACACAAATTATAAATGAAAATTTCTGACGCGGTTTCCGAGCAGAAATGCAAATGCTTACATGCCAGAACCTTCTTGAGTGATATTTCAGCCTGCAATCCATGTACGCTACTGCCGAATGAACACTGAGACCGGCACAGTAGTTCGGCAACTGCTGCACTGCGAGGAGAAATTTAATCTCGCCTGAAGAATGAAGTTTACTGCATACATATGTGTGGGCGTGTCGTAGTTACGTTTTGGGATACCTAACCCGAAAAAAAAACCTCTGAACGTGCCGAATAAAACTCAAATTTAGCTCTTTTGTTCGCCTGGCGCAATGCCGTCTTTACTTACTGTGTCATACCAGGTACCCCCAAGAGACTCGATTACAGGAAAAAAGCAGCAGTTCTTTTAATCTGAAGACATCGACTCTAATAATAACCGGCGAGGATAAAAACCAATCGAAATGCACGACATACTTGGAGAGACGAAGAAAAAAGAAAAGCGAAGGGAATTCAGGAGCCAACCTCGTGTTACGGCGCTTGATTGTCTTTTTTGCTTTTCATCCAACGCACTGTCTCCCCCCCCCCCCCCCCCCCCCTTTCGCTAGGGGCGACCACGCGTGCACGGACAGAGTCCCGCCGCTTGTATGCTTTTCTTGCGCGTCCACCGATCTCGTCCCGAGCGCAGCGCGATTTCAATAACGAGCGTAGAAGTGCCCAGGGAGACCCGCGCGCGCGCTCACCCTTGTTAAGTCTTATCCCGCGTTTACCCCCTAAGGGTGCACCCCGGGACCACCCCTGCACCCTCCCCCACTCCCGCACTGCTCCCCCACATAGTGAGTGCGTGGCGCGCCTCGTCCATGTTTGTTGATTCGTGCTTGCTGGAGAATGCACGTTTTAAAACTGTTCCACAATTTTTTTCTTTATTTGTACTTCACTTCTCACTTTGCCATCTTCCATGTCCTTAATAATGCGCGCTTCTGCTGCCGTGCCTTATGTATATTCCCCCCCCTCTCCCTCTATCTCTTTCTCTAGAGCTTGAAAGAAATTAAAGCACAGGAGCGGGAGGAAAACACAAAAGGAGCATGGCTGAGGGGGGGGGGGGGGCGTTGGCGTTTTTTGATCATGCTGGCGCGGTGAGGTAGCGTTATTGCCTCGAGAATTGGGGCCAGCGTTCTTTAAGCGATTACGCTGGAGGTGACGTGGAAGAGGGCGAGCAGGACGCCGTTACACGGCTGTCGGCTGATTGCATGCACCAACGAGGCGGTTTAGCCCTGGGTGGCTCGGGACCAGATTGAAGCAGGCAGTGCAAAAGTAATACGGGCGGCAGAGGAGCGCAGGAGCTAAGGCGATGAATGAGCAGTCGAGGGATGGTACCTTTTTATCCCCCCTCAGTGCAGCCGGCCAGACCTTTAGCTGGCGGGCGTTTTTTGTGCTCCTGCAGCTTATGACGGAGCAAACTTGCGAAAATATCAGATCTAAGCACAGGCTCACTAAGCCCGTGCTTAATATAGAGCTTTCCGCAAGTTTGTTCCGTCGTGAAGCGCTGGCGCGCAGAAAAAGCTACCGTCGCGCACGCCAGCTAAAGGTCCGGCCGGCTGTACGGAAGGGGGGGGGGGGGGGGGCAGTGCGTAGCACTGGAGAGAAAAGAAGGTGCCATGAATTGAGGGCGACCAGCATAAAAAGGTGCCGACAATACTCGAGCTCTCCTTAGAAGCAGTGAAGCAGATGTTAAACTTTGGAGAGAGAAAGAGAAAGACCATCGCGCAGCGAAGTACGTTCCAAAAGCTATTAATAGAATGAAACGTGGGAGTAACACGCAAGGATGTTGAGAAAATAACCCGAAAAGAGGTAGATCCACAAGTGAACACAAACTCTGTCCCTGCTAGATCTCCCAATGTAAAAAGACCAGATCGGGAAGAAACACCTGAAGGAAGCGTAATTTATATGCGTAGCGTGCAAGGAGAAATTCTTATATATAGGAAGGCTAGGTTCCACTTGTAATAACTTGCACTGCCCTTATGTGTATCTGAAAACAGTTTTCAACGCTTATATAAAGTGGGCCACATTATGCTCGGTGTTCGCGTATCACAAAAAAAAAAAACATTTACGTTTTCGTCTTTTTTCTTGTTTTTCTCATAATTTTGAACGTGCGAGGGCGAAACAAAAAATTCCTTAGTGTGGAGCAAATTCGTCAACCTCCATATCAACAGAAAACCGCTAAAGAGGCAACACTCGCTGATTTAAAAATTGCCGCCTCACACTCCAAAGCCGACTTGCACAAGCTGACGTTCGAAAGCTGTCCTGCATAATGGTGTAAACGGCGTAGTGATATGCCAGCTTCAGCGAATGTTTGCGACTGTGTTCTGGAGGACGGAGCGCACACCACGCAGCCTCCAGTCGCGCCCCTCCCTACATCACTAACTTAATTCTCACTACACGTTACGGAAAGAGTGCTTCTTGCATGTTTCGCTTTGTCCCTACCTATTACTCCGCCGTTTTTCTGGTGCTCACATGTCACATGACATCGTGCGCAAGTGATTGTAAGGCAGTTTTCGACGATTGCCGAAGGAACCGGTTCCGGCCAAGCCCATTTCGCCTGTGATGAGCGGAAGCCCCGTCCAAGACATTGATTCGTCTCTTGTGCCGACACTAAGAAAGTAGAGCTGCAAACACACACTTTCACGCGTATGCAAAACGCAGCTGACTGGAGCCGCTCCCAGTTCTTGTCGTACTCGCCGCGATGGCCCAGTGGCTTTGGGGTTTGGCTAATTTTTCCGAAGACACCGGGAGCGAATCTCGGCCGCCGCGGCAGCATTTCAATGGAGGCGGAATGCAAAAACGCCTGTGTGCTGCGCGATGGCAGCGCATGTTTGAAAACCCCGGTGGTCTAAATGAATCCCGACCCCTTCACCACGGCCTTCCTCACAGCACGCACGTCGCTTCGGAGCTTTGAATCCTGCGTAATATAACCAGCAGTTCTTGTTACATGAAGAACAAGACGACAACAGCATTCGTGTCGCAGAAAACAAACATACAAGCAAAAGTATGATCTGAGCATAAAGAGAAAAGGAATTTTTTCTAAATAATATCTCTTAGGAGACATGCGAACTTTTGATATTTTTTTCTTTTTATGGCAGGTGCGAAATCTCACTCATTAATCTTGGATCTTCGAAGTATGAGGCGTAGCTCTACACTGGACTGCGACCCCCGACTAAGATTTACCCAACGTCAACTAAAGAAGGTGTTGCCATAAGGAAGCTGCTCAACAGGGAGCGCATGTGCGAAATGTAATCAATGTAAATAACGCGATGCCTAAATAATGAGTCGACCTTCGCTCACCTGCTCGTCCTTTCTTGGACAAAAACAATTATATCAAGACTCGGCACTCTTTGAGCCTCTTGAAGAACTTCTTTCGCAGGCACATGACAGTAGAAGGTGTCCTTGGCTCTCATCACGGACATCAATATCACAGCCTTTAAACGGAAAATATGTACGGGAAATATACTTGCGCGTGCGCAATTATGGCACATTGATGTAAAACTGCAAAGTTGCTTGCTACAAAGGAGAGCTGTTTTTGTGGTTCAAAAAATTGCAGAACAGTTGCGAGTTTCTAACGCGAATGATCCAGCTGTAGCTAGCTTGTTATTGCCAAGACATGGAGATATATTAAAAGTAATGCTTTTTATCTGAAGGCTGCGATAACGGCTTTCTGATTGTTGAGGTTTGTCCTTACGTGTTCAATATCCTCAATTAGGTTTCTGTTTGGAAAGACGAGGCAGAAGCACGCTTTCCTGGATGTGGTCGGTTCGTGGTTTGAGGTCGGTTGCAAGTTGTATAGTTAGTGGGTGTTGAAGGTCACTGACACAATCGTCGTTGCTTGCTTGAATGCTAAAGCATCCCACCAAAAGCACGCAGTTCTAGCAGATGTTTTCAGCACGTGTTCTGTGCTGGGTACGTCATCGCCAACGGCGAAAATCTGAGGAAATAATTAAGAAAAGCTAGAGCTGAAAAAATTAAATTGCAATATCTGTCACGTGACATGAGCCATCCAGATCGACTAAGGTGTAAGCATTGCTTCGCGTCATGCTTTGCATAAGCTCAGCTCGCTGTGCATCTCGCTTGCGAAACTGGCACACTAACAACTCTCGATGTGCTCCAACCAGGATCCGTGCGTGAAGTCACAACCGAGTCGCGCAGTCCCCGTTAAGAAATACGCTTCACATAGCAACGACTCCTCATTCTCGCTCGCGTTGCCATGCATCGATCGAGCATCGACTTTCGAAGAACGTGCCGTAAAAAGTGGCATCGTGACTTAGCCTGTGTCTTGCGGACGTCTGCAGCTGTCACAAGAGCTGCGTGGGACGGCTGGCTGTTTGCATGGGGTTAATCATCCCAAACCTAAGTTTGCCCACGACCAAAAGACAATTGTTTGAGAATCAATACCACTTAGTGTGCACATCTCCTTGCGCTCCCCCTTCCCTCCCTCCTTCCACCCTCTCATTGTCGTACGTAACGTGGGCGAAGGTTCTAAAGAAAAAACATTGAGGGAACGAAGCTGTAACAGGATTGCTGGAAAGGTTGTTCTCGAGCTAGTTGGTGCACTCTTCCATGTAATAAGTTAGTTCAACACATCATCATAATCATCATAATCATCATCAGCCTGACTATGCCCATTGCAGGGCAAAGGCCTGTCCCATGTCTCTCCAATTAACCCTGTCCTGTGCCAGCTGCGGCCACCGTATCTCCGCAAACACAAGATGAATATAAAACGGAAACACAGAACTTAGGAAGGTAGATGTTTAGGCCAGTTGGTGAGACATCAGGAGGCTATACACCGCAGCAGACACGGGATAGAGGGAGGTGACGACACAGGGCAGCACCGGACTTCTTGGTGAAATTCCTTCGGAAATTTTCTACCTTTCAAAACGTCAGGATGCTCTCTCCTCAGCCGGGGCCTTGTTGGCCACTCTGTGCACGAACGCTAGAAGGTCATGCTTGTCCACCGATGGTTCCAAGCTATACTTGGGTCCATGCTGCAACACTGCCTCCACTTCTGCTGGAACAGTCGCGTTGCCGAGGAAAGTGACTGGAACAGCGCCCACTTCTTTCCCTTTGCGTTTCCTTGGGAGCTGGCGGCGTAGGCAGTTGCAGAGGAATTCTGTCGACTGCTGCGTTGTGCGCTGAAAGTCCCGCCATCGCCTCCAACCAGATGATCCAAGACCAAACTTTAGAAAGCACACATTTCAAAGCCAAGCGTTGAAGAATCCCACTTACCTCCAGCACTCTGCTTTAAGGATTTAGAAATCATTTTCCAATGCCCGACAGATGGTCCAAATGCACCAAACATCGACAAAACAAAAAAGGAACAGGTGTTATTTCGCAGGCAATAGGCATAAGCCCTAGCTCTGCACGTCGAAGAAGCGATGATTGAAGAGCCCAGTGCACACTGATTTTCGGGGGTCAAGGAATGCACAAAAATTGGAGGGGACACTCAAGCTCCGCCTTGAGGGTATGACGCGATAGCGTAATGGGTTAATTCCTATATACGCAGAAGGTGCTGCATGAACCTGGTGCTGCTGATGCTACGTACGATGAAACAGACGCGCTGCCAGGTGCCTTCCCGAAACGCGCGGGACTCAAGTTGCAGTCGTAGTTCGTCGGCATATCGTTCTCGACAAACCCGATCGCCCCGAACGCCAGCATAGCTTCCGCGCCGAACGAACGGGCAGAAAGCCGCAAGCTTCATGGTGAACACGCCTTGGATGTGCGCTTCGTTGTTCGCCGCTCACCGCCTTATTCCTGCGTCCCCGCACGGCCTCACTGCGCCTGAGCGAGACGAGCGGGAGCCGCTGCCGTAGCGCGCTATCAGTTGGAGCAGTGGCGTACTTTGCGAGGAGGAGGAAGAGGAGGGAGTGGTTTTAGTGGGCTCCGCCTGATGGCGCTACGTGCGTGCCAAACGAAGTAGCGGAAACATACTTTGCTACTCGCTTAACTACGACTTCTGTAATTTCCATGCTCGTAATTACTAATATACACCACAGTACATGTTTCTAAAGCACCCTTCTAAGACAACATGGTATTCACTAGACGCGCCTGTGTTCATTATCAACCATCGAGCTGGAGTGGCGGAGTGGATTCTGCTTCCGGCCACGGTCGTGAAAGGACGCAGGATGGCTGGCTCTTCGCGAGCTGTGATAACGGCCGATGCTGGCCGCGGAACATCGTTCTTGGAGGGTTTCAAAGACTACAGGATTGTTCTGCCACCCCTGCCTACCGGGGAAGGACTGAAAACAATGGTTGTTCTTCACTACGAGACCCTGGGAGGCCTTACAGGATTGAAGATTTCCGCCAGCCGATGAAAGAAGCCGGCGTCATCGAACAGGTGGGTGGTATCGGAGCATACCAGATGTCGCACGTCTGGTTAGTAAACTTCCGCAGCGAAGAGGCCAAGAAAAACCTGCTCGACGCTGGGCATAACACTATTAAAGGGAAGCCTTGCGTAGTTTTTGACCCTGAAAGGCACGAAGGGCGGCTGAAGGTGCACTGGTGCGCCTTCAACGTGAGCAACGAAACTCTGAGGCGGGCGTTCACTGAGTACGGCGAAGTGAAAGAAGTCTCGACCGACAGATGGAAGACCGGCGGGTTTGAAAACGCTCACTCGACTACTCGAGTTGTGCGGCTGGTTCTACGAGAAGGTGCAAGCCTCGAACGCCTACCCCATCAGATGCGTATCGGGAAAGGGACAGTGTTAGTCGTCGTGCCTGGGCGTGCGCCGATATGTCTCCGCTGCCGCAACACAGGCCACATTAGGCGTGACTGCAAGGTGCCCAGGTGCAGCCAGTGCCACGCGTACGGGCACGAAGAGGCTGAATGCATGAAGTCGTGCGCCCGCGCGGCTGGGCGAGGAACACTCGGCGAAAACAGTGAGCAGCATATGGACGAGGATGAAGCTGAGCAGGCCGCCTCCAACCCAGTGGTCGAGACCCTAACGGCTGCATTGAAGCGCGACGACAAGGAAAACGACACGCCACCGACTGCTGATCCAACGCTCAGCCCACCCGAGTCGGCAGTCACGAACAAGGTTACCGAGCAACCGCAGGATATCCCACGCCCCGCTGAAAAAGGCAACGGGGAATCCATGGAGGTCGACCCTGCTGCTGCTAAACGGCGCCGCGACGACGTCGATGCAATGAGCCCGGAGCAAAGGCAACGTCTGCTACAAAGCCAACGGTATGCCGGCGAGGTGAAAAAGTAGCATGTCACCAGCGGGCAACGATCGTCGTCGCTTTCTCGCGACGACAACTCAAAGTCCTAATAATGGCAGGACGACACTACATGGCGCGACGTTGTGCGTGCAAACGTAAGCGCCGTACTGGTGGCCTGGTCTTGCTAAGCGATGGCGGCTTTGGAAAGACACCTCGTCGCAGCCACGATTAATGTCAGACGTCTTTCATTCAGGAGGACGCAAAATCATCTGTTACGAGTCGTGACTAAGCAGGAATTATTTATTGTAGAAACCAAAATCGAGAGTCAAGACCAGACCGACATTATGGTGCATTCGTTCAGCAGCCGATACGATTTTTGCGTGTCTCGTGCGGTGGGTACTTCGGCAGGGTGCATGCTTTTGATCCGCCAGTCTCTGGGAGCGATTGTGGAACGAGTTCAGACTTGCATTTTCGGTCGTTGGATTCTCTGTGACATGACATTAGCTGGTCTGGAATGGCGCGTCATCTGTATTTACGTACACAGTAACGTAGAAGAGAGGCCAAACTTTTTGTTACAGTCGGAAACTATTGTGATAGAGACTGTCTGGTCGTCTTGGCGATTTCAACTGCGTATGCATGTCAAGCGACCAGACCAGTTCGACTCCCTGTAGAGATGTGATTACTGCCTGCTTGAGTGACGTAACTGATCGCTGTCATCTGGAACATGTTGGTGATTGTCTCGGGTGTGGTTCTAGCGTTCGTTTTACCCATTTCCAGGGAACGAGTCCCGCACGTTTGCATCGAGCGTACATATCTGCCGAACTGATACCGTTCTGCGTCGAATACCTCGTACAACCAGTGCCATTTTGTGACCATTGTCTTGTTGTCTTCCATGTAGGGAAAAGAAAAGGAACGAAAAGCAAATTCGAGTGGGAAAACTGGTAACCTAATGAAAAGCTGCTGAAAGGTATCTTTATGGAGCGTGCAGCGTCGGCGGTACGCGAACTGCAAATCGAGGACAATGAACTTCTAGGAGTGAAGTGGGAAAGTTCTAAGCAAGCAATAAAAATGACAGCTATTGAGCGATCATGCGATATAAAGCAAAAACAAAGGGTTAAGGAAAATATGCTTAGAGGTTACTTGAGGTTTCCGACAACGCAAGAGGGCAAGTAGCCAGGAGCATGCATTGAAGAAATTCGCTCCGTTGAGCGGAAACTTGAGGCGATAGATGCGCAGCGGTATCAGGCAGCGATCGTGAGGGTGAGGGCACAACGCCTGATAGCGGGCGAAATGCCCACGACACGTTCTCTAGGCTTGGAAAACAGACATGCCCAAAAGAATGACGTACCGTAAATAGAGTGGAAAGGTGTAATTTAATCCGATAAAGGTAATATAGAGAGAGCCTTTAATAAATACTATAGCGAGATTTTTAGTTACACGAAAGTAAGAACCGAAGACTCTAAAACCCATTTCCTGTCCTTAATGTCGAAGCTTAGTGATGAAACGAAATACCGGTTACAAGCGGCTATTTCAACTGAAGAAGTGCGGAAAGCCATACAAGACCTCAACCCTGGAAAGTCTCCGGGACCAGATGGGCTAGTAGCATCGCTCTATAAGGCATTCGCGAATGATTTTGCACAAGTTCTGGCTGCGTTATTTAATGAGGCTTATGACAAGGATATGCTTCCCCCGTCATTTCTAACAGCGCACACAGTTTTTATACCAATAAGCGACGATGAAACTAGACTACGACAATTTACCGCTTAATGACCAATATTACTGACTGATGTAGATTATAAGATCTTCACAAAAATTCTGGCTAAACGACTCCAAACTGTTATGCAAGAATTAGTAGGGCCACATCAGACCTGTGGTATTAAAGGTCGCACCATATATACCAATATTCACACAGCCCGGTGTGTGCTCGAGTGTTGAGACGCCATGCATGAAAGCATCGCAATGCTCCAGCTTGATGAACACAAAGCCTTTGACAGGGTTCCACATGACCTCTTGTTCTCTCTGTTAGAGCACGTGAATGTCGGATCAGTCATTTGCCATGGCGCACAGGGGATGCACGACGCGGTTGATAGTGAATAAACGGGTGGGTGCGCGCATCCGAGTGCAACGCTCTGTGGGTCAAGCTTCCCCCTGTCACCATTGCTATTTTGTTTGTATATTGAACCCTTTTGTTCGAGCATAATTAAAAGCAGCAGTGTTCATAATTTCTGTCTGCATGCGGCGGAGGTCCGCGTTCTCACGTATGCAGACGACATGGCCATATTTTGTTTTGACTACGAAAGCGTTCGTGCTGTGGTTGAAACTGTGAAGAGAGTGAGTGGGGGCGCTGTGAGTGGGAGCGCTGTCAACTGGGCTAAATGTTTGGGGTTCTGGCACAGCGACTGGCCCACAACCCCAACAATTATCGCGAACATGCCTTGGACCGTAACGCCAGTAAAATATTTAGGAGTGCTGCTGAATAATTATCGCGACAGTGTGCCGTATTGGAAACGCGAAGTTGCTGAAGCGCGTGAGAAGGCCGACAGGCTAAAATGCTTCAGTTGGTCTATTTTTGCGCGTGCCACAATGTGTAACATATTTTTTGTAACCAAGCTTTGGTACGTTATGCAAGCAATTCATTGTTCTCGAGTCAATGTGCAGGGGTTGCACCGGGGTTTTGCGGTTTTTGTATGGAGAAACACTTGGGAGCGGACAAGGCGAACCAATCTGTTTGATCGTGTCCGCTCTGGAGGAGTAGGTTTGGCGCATTTGTATCTGCGCCACTTGGTGAATCGATTTATGTTCTTTCGGGACGTGAATGACCCCTTTCTGTGAGCTGTTTGTCAAGTTAGGCTGGGTAGGGTCTTGCCAAATTTAGTTGTTAGTTCGGGGACTATGCAAGGGGGCATTTTCGGCTTCCTTAGAGAGGTGTACATGGCATGTCGTGTTTTGCAAGAGCCATTTTCAATGGAATATCTGTCAGCTGTATCACGAAAGAAACTTTATAAGGACCTGTGTGATGTTTTTCTTCCGGTACCATTGTACAGGTCGTTGTACTGTGCAGATTTATGGCAGACAGTTCTAAAACGAGTGAAAAGCATGGCTGTACCAGGTGGAGTTAAAAGTTTCTTTTCTACGCTCCATACGAACACTCTTGAAGTCAAGACTTATCTAGAAGAGAAGAGTTTTTTTGTGCCCTGGGGAAATCATTGTTTCATATGCCGAAAGCCGGAAACGATTGATGGGTTCTGGCAGTCTTGATGCCATAGGTAGCATAAGAGGGCTCTCGCACAGTTTCCGCCCTCGCCGTTAGATGACGTTCTACGTCACACTCGCGGTATTAGAGGACGTGCTACGTCCACCGCTATGGACGAGGGTGGCGCTGGTGAACACTCTCAAGGTTCGCTTACAAGCAAGACATAAATATTCACAAGAGCAGCAGATTGGACAGCCGTCACCGTAGCTCAGTTGTTAAGAGCACCGGACGCGATATTCGGAGGTCGTGGGTTCGGATCCCACCCACGGCATGGTTGCTTTTTCTGCTGCTTGATAAGTAATTTTCTTTAAACACTGATTAATTGCCACTACAAATAATAAAAAAAAAGATTAGAAACATTCCCGTATGTGCCTTGGTTTCGTTGACTGTTGGCTTCCTTAACATGTTTGTCAAACGAGCCCCTCATTTCATATACCTTGTCGGCTAATAGCTTAACGAGGGTCTCGGTTCTGGGTCTTGATGCCATAGGTAGCATAAGAGGGTTCTCGCACAGTTTCCGCCCTGGCCGTCACATGACGTTCTACGTCACACTTGCGGTATTAGAGGACGTGCTACGTCCACCGCTATGGACGAGGGTGGCGCTGGTGAAAACTCTCAAGGTTCGCTTACAAGCAAGACATAAATATTCACGAGAGCAGCAGATTGGACAGCCGTCGTCGTAGCTCAGTTGTTAAGAGCACCGGACGCGATATTCGAAGGTCGTGGGTTCGGATCCCACCGGCGGCATGGTTGTTTTTCTGCTGCTTGATAAGTAATTTTATTTAAACACCGATTAATTGCCATTACGAATTATAAAAAAAATTAAAAAAACAGATTAGAAACATTCCCCTCCCTATGTGCCTTGGTTTCGTTGACTGTTGGCTTTCTTAATATGTTTGTCAAACGAGCCCCTCACCTCATTTGCCTTATATATATATATATATATATATATATATATATATATATATATATATATATATATATATAGCTTTACTACAACGGTGTACCGAAAACCTACTGACCGGCAGCAATATTTGCACTTGAATAGGGATAGTAGCCATGTCAAACATGTTAAAACCAGCATCCCCTACAGTCAAACACTTCGGTTCAAACGTATCTGCTCAAAACAATGACTTCAAATGCAACTGCGCCACACTTCGCAACGCGCTCATTAAACAAAATTACCCCCCTCAGCTGATCGATGACGCCATAGAGCGCGCAGATACAGAATCCCGAAGGATTCTACTAGCTAAAGAAAAACCAGATACGGCCTACTCGAATACCAACCTTGTCCTCACTCATTCTGCATCAGCTCCAAGTTTCGGCAATCTTAAAAAAAAAACACTATACTGTTCTCATGCAAAAGTGTTCGCCTGAAGGAAATATTTGTAGAGCCACCAAGGGCTGTTAATAGAAGATCGAGAAATTTACGCGACATACTGACTTCCAGAACTACTGCTCCGCAAACCCACAGGCTGCCACCCTTGTAACAAGAGCCGCTGTAAAGTATGTCCGCATATGACTGCGTCTCAAAGCGTCAGCAGTACGGGTTCCAAATTTCATTTAAAAATTCAGGGTGACTTCACCTGTGATAGTGCGAACGTCATTTACCTACTCAAGTGTACCACATGTAACCTTCAGTACGTAGGCCAGAGTGAAATGCCCTTTAGATTACGCTTGAATAACCACAGAGCCCAGGTTAAATCCCTCCCAAACCTGCCCCTATCAAGACATGTTCAGCTCCGAGGTCATTCATTTGATCATATTACTGCCACTATTCTGTAATCTGCATTTAAATCTAATCACGACCGAGATATCAGAGAGCCCTGATCTATAAATTTAATACAGTATCTTCTGGTTTGAACGAAAGCACGGGGAAATTGAGCACACTACCTGTTCAACCACCCTGATATTCACCGATGTTAAGTGCTATTCTGTTCGTGCTCTTTCTTCGCGTATATCGCACCACGCGTTTGCGTTCTTTCGCTTTTTTTTTAATTGTGGTCTTGTGTTTCCAAGATTGTGTACAATTTCTGGCGTCTTGATTTGTGTGAACTATCATCTTAATACTGATAGTATGCCACGTGAATCTCTCGCACCTGTATGTTTAACTTGCCGCAGCGTCATATAGCTAATATTTCGCTACGTTCATCTTTTTACATCACAGCACGGGTATGCTTCTTATTTCTTTTTCTTTTGTGTTGGACACATATAACAAGCAATGGACTGCTGGCATAGTCCCTCATGATTGGAAGACCAGTCGTCTGGTTCCACTTCTTAAGCCGGGGAAATCACCGCTCGACCTTTCATCATAACGTCCAATCGCACTCGCCAGCTGCGTCGGCAAAGTCATGGAAAGAATGCTGCTCAAACGCGTGGAATGGTACTTGGAGCGATATCAGACTTATCCAACCTTCATGTGTGGGTTCCGACGGGGCCGCTCTTCTATCGACTACGTGGTTGACCTTGTAACGTTGATGCAACGCAGCAAAAGTTTGAAAAGATTGACCGTAGCATTGTTTTAGGATATCAAGGGCGCGTACGACAACGTAACGCATCAGGCCATTTTGGACGCAATGGAAGCTGCTGAGATCGGAGGCCGCACGTTCAGCTGGATACGCAGCTATTTATCAGAGAGGTCGTTTTTTGTCCTGACTGCGGACGGACCAACGTCCTTACACCGAAATTCGCGCGGAGTCCCTCAGGGTGGAGTGCTGAGCCCAGTTCTCTTCAACCTTGCTCTCATCGGCCTGGTCGACGTATTGCCTCAATCTGCTCAGATCTCTGTATATGCAGATTATATCTGTATTTGGGCATCAGGGGTGACTCGTCCTCAAGTTCGTGCAAGACTTCAAAAGGCGGCATCGATATTCACATCTTATCTTCGATTGCAGGGCCTGAACATTTCGACCGAAAAGTGTTCACTTGTGGCGTTCACACGCAAAATAATGTCACGCTACACCATTCGCATTAATGGTGAAGCCATTCCCTATGAGAGAAGGCACAGATTCCTTGGTGTTGTCATCGACAGGAACCTCTCGTGGAGTCCACATGTCTACGACATGAGAAAGAGACTAATTGCGATTGTCCACGTCCTCTCCTTCCTCAGGGGAAAGTCCTGGGGAGCATCAGTGCGCTCTATGCTGCAACTGTACCGTTCCCTATTTCTGGGCTACATGCGGTACAGTCTTCCGATATTCAGTTCCATTAGAAAGACAAATATCAAGACTCTTCAAAGTGTGCAAGCGCAAGCTCTCCGTATCTGCCTTGGACTGCCTAAATGTGCATCAACAGCAGCAACTGTTCTTGTTGCCCGGGAACATCCTGTTACTACATACATTGCTGTTGACACCATGAGAACACATATTCGGCACCTCACACGGGTTCCCTGTCATCAGCTTGCCACACTCCCAATAATTAGGCCGCGTACTGCATTCGCCAAAGTCACTGAAGCCCATCGCGCATATCTTCCATCGGAGTTTACCCCTGCGTCAAGACCGTGCTCACCCTTATGGAGTCTTCATGAACCTCGGGTTCATGTCCATATTCCTGGAATTACGAAGAAAGCTAGTGTATCACTACCCGCTCTCAAACAACTGACACTGAATCACCTGCATTCTTACCACAGTCACCGCATACATGTTTACACAGATGGATCAGTTCACTCGACCAGTTCTGCGGGGTCGGTGGTGATACCGGCCAGATCCATCTTCATGAAAGTGAAGACGACCTATCCAACATCTTCAACTGGTGCGGAACTCGCAGCCTTACGGGCTGCGGTAGAGTTCATCAGTGAAGAACCTCCACATGACTGGACGGTTTTCACCGACTCTAAAGCAGCCCTTCAAGCCCTGCAAACTGCGCTACGCCGCGGGTTGCAGGAGCACCTTGTTGCTGAGATCCGTCTACTGTACCACGGCACCGCATCCAAAGGTCATGACATCATTTTTCAATGGCTGCCAGGACACTGTGGTATTAACGGTAATCACCAGGCTGATGCGGCTGCGCGTTCTGCTCACAACGACGGACTTCAGTGAGGATCCCAATATCAAGGCCTGACGCTGCGTGTGGGCTTCGCCCTTCGGCGCTGGAGCTCACACTTTCAGCGTGGAACACGGGAGAGTGTTGCAACCTCCACCTCAAGGCACTGGAACCTGGACTGCGCCTTCGTCTTCCACGTAACTTAGCACGTCGCGAAGCAACATTGTTATGTCGTTTATGGATCGGTGTAGCTTTTATCAACCACTATGCTTTCCAGATGGGGATGGCCGACGGCCCTGCCTGTGAAAGCTGTGTTTGTGAGGAGACCATCGCTCATCTTCTCTATGAGTGCCCTGCATTTGCGAGTGCAAGACATGCACTGTGTTGTGCCCTGGACCGCCTCGATCATCGCCCATTAACAGAGCAAAATATCCTCGGTCCGTGGCCACAGCAATCGACTGCCCTCAAGGCATACAAGGCACTCTTTGCCTACTTCAGAGCGACTGGATTGAGTGACAAATTGTGACAGCGTTGCGCGCTCGTGTGTGTTATGCCTTTTTCCCCTTCTCTCTTCCCCCTTTTAGTCCCCTAATTTCTCTTCCTCAGTTCAGGGTAGCCAACCGGAACCCCTTTCAGGTTAACATCCCTGCCTTTCCCTCCTCCTCAATATCTACCTATCTTTTTTTGTGCTCGGACAGAACAGGCAGATAGCGCCTTGAGTTATTTTTGCCATGATGTAATAAAAGATAATACTGTTACCGCATGTGCTGCTTTATCGTGACCGTGTTTTTTTTAGTGTTTTTAGTGTGTACAACTTCTCGCTTTTTAAGTTTTGCTGTCCAGTAATTCTGGTTCCTCATGTTTGGACTGTAAGCATGACGCGTTTAATAATCTGTCGTCGCATTTTATTGCTAAGATTGTTAAAGCACTAAATATCGCAACGTACCCCTCCTGTTCACCCATTGTGACCCACATTCATGTACCGCGTTTTATCGCATTATATCGCGTTTTAGTCACGTGTGGGTCACGTTTTTATTCTTCTGTGCATTATATGTTTATACGTTTTTTGTGCATCCGCCGTCATATTCTGTGCCCTCCATTCCTATTCTGTAATTCTGATGAAGGACGTTCCATGGCCGAAACGTCGAATACAATGTTTCAAACATTGGTCTCTGTTTAGTCACTACTACTGACCTTGCCAAGAAGTCTTTTTCGCTGATATATATATATATATATATATATATATATATATATATATATATATATATATATATATATATATATATATATATATATATATATATATATATATATATATATATATATATTGGGTGTTGTCAGTGCACGCAAAAGAACCCCAGGTGGTCTAAATTTCCGGAGCCCTTCACTACGGCGTCCCTCATAGCCTGAGTCGCATTGGGACGTTAAACACCCATAAAACAAACCATATATATATATATATATACACGGCGCCCCAGCTAACTTGGACCAAGATATTAAGAAAAAAACATAGGCGTTCTTCGGAACTGAAATCGCGTAGATGCTGTTAGGGTTTACCTAAAGTTTCAGTGCAATTTTTTTCTCTTTTACTTGAATAAATATTTGAGATAGATTCTTTTTAAATATAGCTTGAAACGTTCAGGCGTCAATAGGAAAGCTGTGGAGCTCCATAATCAATTCCCGACCCAGGCCCAATCCGGAAAAACGAAAGCCCGTGGAGTTAAAAAAAATACCACGTGACAGTTCACTCCGTACGCCAGAATACGCCGCGATTACAGCGCTCTCATCCGTGATTTGTAAAAACCATCGCCAGCGCCACGCCTTCTCTTCGCTTACGAGAAAGGGCTATTATTTATACCCGGCTCTGAGGTTACCGGCGGCGGCAGTCGAGGCATTCTACAATCTGCTAGCGGGTGAGCGCAATCATTGCCGCAGAAATGGGAGCCGGCTTTCTGTCAGCTGCCGCCCGAATCCACTGGCGCTTATCTTGGAACCAACCACAACGCGAAGCTCTGTTGTGTGCAGCACGAAAGTCGCGAAGCGAGTGATGTTTTTTATAAAGCACGAATGAGAGCGCTGTAATCGCGGAGCGTTCGGCGCTCGGAGCGAGCTGTCACGTGGTATTTTTTAAACTCCGCGGGCTTTCGTTTATCCCAAATTAAAACGGCCACGCTGAGTCAATCTCGTTGGAAATGTCTGGGTAGCACAATGTTTGTGGAGCACCACAAATTTCCTATTGACGCCTGAACGTTTCAAGCTATATTTAAAAAGTTAATAATAAACCTTGATTAATCATTTAAGTACGAGCAAGAAAAATGGAACTGTAAGTTTAGATATGCGCTAACAACACCCGCGCGAACTCATATCTGAAGAACGCTTAGGTTTTTTCAATGTCTTGGTCCATGTTAGCTGGGGCACCCTATATATATATATATATATATATATATATATATATATATATATATATATATATATATATATATATATATATATATATATATATATATATATATATATATATATATATATATATCCTTGATTTCGGAGGTCGTGGGTTCGGATCCCACCGGCGCCATGGTTGTTTTTTCTGCTGCTTTTTAAGTAATTTTATTTAAGCGATTTATTAATCTAAGTACTATACTATCCCACTGATAAGCAAAAAACACAAAAAAGAAAAAAATTTCCCTATGCACCTTGGTTTCGGTGACTGTTGGCTCCCTTCATAGGTTTGCCAAACGGCCCCTTATTTCCTATAACTTATCTGCTAATATATATATATATATATATATATATATATATATATATATTTATGAGTTGGTAATATTTATGAGTTGGTAAGAGCACCGGACGCGATATTCGGAGGTCGTGGGTTCGGATCCCACCGGCGGCATGGTTGTTTTTTCTGCTGCTTTATAAGTAATTTTCTTTAAGCAATTTATTAATCGAAGTATTATTATCCCACTCATAAGCATAACACATTAAAAAAAAAAAAAAAAATTAACGTTTCCCTATGCACCTTGGTTTCGGTGACTGTTGGCCCCCTTCATAAATTTGTCAAACGGGCCCCTCATTTCCTTTAACTTGTCTGCTAATAGCTTAACGAGGGTCTCGGTTCTGGCAGTCTTGATGCCATAGGTAGCATAAGAGGGCTCTCGCACAGTTTCCGCCCTCACCGTTAGTTGACGTCCTACGTCACGCTCGCGGTATTACAGGACGTGCTACGTCCGCCGCTATGGTCGAGGGTGGCGCTGGTGAACACTCTCAAGGCTCCATTACACCCAGTAAACATAAATACCCACGAGAGCAGCAGATTGGACAGCCGTCGCCGTAGCTCAGTTGGTAAGAGCACCGGACGCGATATTCGGAGGTCGTGGGTTCGGATCCCACCGGCGGCATGGTTGTTTTTTCTGCTGCTTTATAAGTAATTTTCTTTAAGCAATTTATTAATCGAAGTATTATTATCCCACTCATAAGCATAACACATTAAAAAAAAAATTAACGTTTCCCTATGCACCTTGGTTTCGGTGACTGTTGGCCCCCTTCATAAATTTGTCAAACGGGCCCCTCATTTCCTTTAACTTGTCTGCTAATAGCTTAACGAGGGTCTCGGTTCTGGCAGTCTTGATGCCATAGGTAGCATAAGAGGGCTCTCGCACAGTTTCCGCCCTCACCGTTAGTTGACGTCCTACGTCACGCTCGCGGTATTACAGGACGTGCTACGTCCGCCGCTATGGTCGAGGGTGGCGCTGGTGAACACTCTCAAGGCTCGCTTACACCCAGTAAACATAAATACCCACGAGAGCAGCAGATTGGACAGCCGTCGCCGTAGCTCAGTTGGTAAGAGCACCGGACGCGATATTCGGAGGTCGTGGGTTCGGATCCCACCGGCGGCATGGTTGTTTTTTCTGCTGCTTTATAAGTAATTTTCTTTAAGCAATTTATTAATCGAAGTATTATTATCCCACTCATAAGCATAACACATTAAAAAAAAAAAAATTAACGTTTCCCTATGCACCTTGGTTTCGGTGACTGTTGGCCCCCTTCATAAATTTGTCAAACGGGCCCCTCATTTCCTTTAACTTGTCTGCTAATAGCTTAACGAGGGTCTCGGTTCTGGCAGTCTTGATGCCATAGGTAGCATAAGAGGGCTCTCGCACAGTTTCCGCCCTCACCGTTAGTTGACGTCCTACGTCACGCTCGCGGTATTACAGGACGTGCTACGTCCGCCGCTATGGTCGAGGGTGGCGCTGGTGAACACTCTCAAGGCTCGCTTACACCCAGTAAACATAAATACCCACGAGAGCAGCAGATTGGACAGCCGTCGCCGTAGCTCAGTTGGTAAGAGCACCGGACGCGATATTCGGAGGTCGTGGGTTCGGATCCCACCGGCGGCATGGTTGTTTTTTCTGCTGCTTTATAAGTAATTTTCTTTAAGCAATTTATTAATCGAAGTATTATTATCCCACTCATAAGCATAACACATTAAAAAAAAAAAATTAACGTTTCCCTATGCACCTTGGTTTCGGTGACTGTTGGCCCCCTTCATAAATTTGTCAAACGGCCCCCTCATTTCCTTTAACTTGTCTGCTAATAGCTTAACGAGGGTCTCGGTTCTGGCAGTCTTGATGCCATAGGTAGCATAAGAGGGCTCTCGCACAGTTTCCGCCCTCACCGTTAGTTGACGTCCTACGTCACGCTCGCGGTATTACAGGACGTGCTACGTCCGCCGCTATGGTCGAGGGTGGCGCTGGTGAACACTCTCAAGGCTCGCTTACACCCAGTAAACATAAATACCCACGAGAGCAGCAGATTGGACAGCCGTCGCCGTAGCTCAGTTGGTAAGAGCACCGGACGCGATATTCGGAGGTCGTGGGTTCGGATCCCACCGGCGGCATGGTTGTTTTTTCTGCTGCTTTATAAGTAATTTTCTTTAAGCAATTTATTAATCGAAGTATTATTATCCCACTCATAAGCATAACACATTAAAAAAAAAAAAATTAACGTTTCCCTATGCACCTTGGTTTCGGTGACTGTTGGCCCCCTTCATAAATTTGTCAAACGGGCCCCTCATTTCCTTTAACTTGTCTGCTAATAGCTTAACGAGGGTCTCGGTTCTGGCAGTCTTGATGCCATAGGTAGCATAAGAGGGCTCTCGCACAGTTTCCGCCCTCACCGTTAGTTGACGTCCTACGTCACGCTCGCGGTATTACAGGACGTGCTACGTCCGCCGCTATGGTCGAGGGTGGCGCTGGTGAACACTCTCAAGGCTCGCTTACACCCAGTAAACATAAATACCCACGAGAGCAGCAGATTGGACAGCCGTCGCCGTAGCTCAGTTGGTAAGAGCACCGGACGCGATATTCGGAGGTCGTGGGTTCGGATCCCACCGGCGGCATGGTTGTTTTTTCTGCTGCTTTATAAGTAATTTTCTTTAAGCAATTTATTAATCGAAGTATTATTATCCCACTCATAAGCATAACACATTAAAAAAAAAAAAATTAACGTTTCCCTATGCACCTTGGTTTCGGTGACTGTTGGCCCCCTTCATAAATTTGTCAAACGGGCCCCTCATTTCCTTTAACTTGTCTGCTAATAGCTTAACGAGGGTCTCGGTTCTGGCAGTCTTGATGCCATAGGTAGCATAAGAGGGCTCTCGCACAGTTTCCGCCCTCACCGTTAGTTGACGTCCTACGTCACGCTCGCGGTATTACAGGACGTGCTACGTCCGCCGCTATGGTCGAGGGTGGCGCTGGTGAACACTCTCAAGGCTCGCTTACACCCAGTAAACATAAATACCCACGAGAGCAGCAGATTGGACAGCCGTCGCCGTAGCTCAGTTGGTAAGAGCACCGGACGCGATATTCGGAGGTCGTGGGTTCGGATCCCACCGGCGGCATGGTTGTTTTTTCTGCTGCTTTATAAGTAATTTTCTTTAAGCAATTTATTAATCGAAGTATTATTATCCCACTCATAAGCATAACACATTAAAAAAAAAAAAAAATTAACGTTTCCCTATGCACCTTGGTTTCGGTGACTGTTGGCCCCCTTCATAAATTTGTCAAACGGGCCCCTCATTTCCTTTAACTTGTCTGCTAATAGCTTAACGAGGGTCTCGGTTCTGGCAGTCTTGATGCCATAGGTAGCATAAGAGGGCTCTCGCACAGTTTCCGCCCTCACCGTTAGTTGACGTCCTACGTCACGCTCGCGGTATTACAGGACGTGCTACGTCCGCCGCTATGGTCGAGGGTGGCGCTGGTGAACACTCTCAAGGCTCGCTTACACCCAGTAAACATAAATACCCACGAGAGCAGCAGATTGGACAGCCGTCGCCGTAGCTCAGTTGGTAAGAGCACCGGACGCGATATTCGGAGGTCGTGGGTTCGGATCCCACCGGCGGCATGGTTGTTTTTTCTGCTGCTTTATAAGTAATTTTCTTTAAGCAATTTATTAATCGAAGTATTATTATCCCACTCATAAGCATAACACATTAAAAAAAAAAAAAATTAACGTTTCCCTATGCACCTTGGTTTCGGTGACTGTTGGCCCCCTTCATAAATTTGTCAAACGGGCCCCTCATTTCCTTTAACTTGTCTGCTAATAGCTTAACGAGGGTCTCGGTTCTGGCAGTCTTGATGCCATAGGTAGCATAAGAGGGCTCTCGCACAGTTTCCGCCCTCACCGTTAGTTGACGTCCTACGTCACGCTCGCGGTATTACAGGACGTGCTACGTCCGCCGCTATGGTCGAGGGTGGCGCTGGTGAACACTCTCAAGGCTCGCTTACACCCAGTAAACATAAATACCCACGAGAGCAGCAGATTGGACAGCCGTCGCCGTAGCTCAGTTGGTAAGAGCACCGGACGCGATATTCGGAGGTCGTGGGTTCGGATCCCACCGGCGGCATGGTTGTTTTTTCTGCTGCTTTATAAGTAATTTTCTTTAAGCAATTTATTAATCGAAGTATTATTATCCCACTCATAAGCATAACACATTAAAAAAAAAAAATTAACGTTTCCCTATGCACCTTGGTTTCGGTGACTGTTGGCCCCCTTCATAAATTTGTCAAACGGGCCCCTCATTTCCTTTAACTTGTCTGCTAATAGCTTAACGAGGGTCTCGGTTCTGGCAGTCTTGATGCCATAGGTAGCATAAGAGGGCTCTCGCACAGTTTCCGCCCTCACCGTTAGTTGACGTCCTACGTCACGCTCGCGGTATTACAGGACGTGCTACGTCCGCCGCTATGGTCGAGGGTGGCGCTGGTGAACACTCTCAAGGCTCGCTTACACCCAGTAAACATAAATACCCACGAGAGCAGCAGATTGGACAGCCGTCGCCGTAGCTCAGTTGGTAAGAGCACCGGACGCGATATTCGGAGGTCGTGGGTTCGGATCCCACCGGCGGCATGGTTGTTTTTTCTGCTGCTTTATAAGTAATTTTCTTTAAGCAATTTATTAATCGAAGTATTATTATCCCACTCATAAGCATAACACATTAAAAAAAAAAAAATTAACGTTTCCCTATGCACCTTGGTTTCGGTGACTGTTGGCCCCCTTCATAAATTTGTCAAACGGGCCCCTCATTTCCTTTAACTTGTCTGCTATATATATATATATATATATATATATATATATATATATATATATATATATATATATATATATATGGTGCACACTCTCAAGGTTCGCGTACACCAAATAAACATAAATACCCACGAGAGCAGCACATTGGACAGCCGTCGCCGTAGCTCAGTTGGTAAGAGCACCGGACACGATATTCGGAGGTCGTGGGTTCGGATCCCACCGGCGGCATGGTTGTTTTTTCTGCTGCTTTATAAGTAATTTTCTTTAAGCGGTTTATTAATCTAAGTAATATTATCCCACTGACAAGCACGACACATTAAAAAAAAAGAAATAACGTTCCCCCATGCACCTTGGTTTCGGTGACCGTTAGCTCCCTTCATAAGTTTGTCAAACGGGCCCCTCATTTAATTGACCTTGTCTGCTAAAAGCTTAACGAGGGTCTCGGTTCTGGCAGTCTTGATGCCACAGGTTGCTTAAGAGGGCTCTCGCACATTTTCCGCCCTCGCCGTTAGATGACGTTCCACATCACGCTCGCGGTATTACAGGACGTGGTACGTCCACCGCTATGGTCGAGGGTGGCGCTGGTGAACACTCTCAAGGTTCGCGTACACCAAATAAACATAAATACCCACGCGAGCAGCAGCTTGGACAGCCGTCGCCGTAGCTCAGTTGGTAAGAACACCGGACGCGATATTCGGAGGTCGTGGGTTCGGATCCCACCGGCGGCATGGTTGTTTTTTCTGCTGCTTTATAAGTAATTTTCTTTAAGCGGTTTATTAATCTTAGTAATATTATCCCACTGATAAGCACGACACATTAAAAAAAAAGAAAAACCGTTCCCCAATGCACCTTGGTTTCGGTGACTGTTAGCTCCCTTCATAAGTTTGTGAAACGGGCCCCTCATTTATATGACCTTGTCTGCTAATAGCTTAACGAGGGTCTCGGTTCTGGCTGTCTTGATGCCACAGGTTGCTTAAGAGGGCTCTCGCGCAGTTTCCGCCCTCACCGTTAGATGACGTTCCACGTCACGCTCGTGGTATTACAGGACGTGCTACGTCCGCCGCTATGGTCGGGTGTGGCGCTGGTGAACACTCTCAAGGTTCGCGTACACCAAATGAACATAAATACCCACGAGAGCAGCAGATTGGACAGGCATCGCCGTAGCTCAGTTGGTAACAGCACCGGAAGCGATATTCGGAGGTCGTGGGTTCGGATCCCACCGGCGGCATGGTTGTTTTTTCTGTTGCTTTATAAGTAATTTTCTTTAAGCGGTTTATTAATCTAAGTAATATTATCCCACTGATAAGCACGACACATTAAAAAAAAAGAAATAACGTTCCCCAATGCACCTTGGTTTCGGTGACTGTTAGCTCCCTTCATAAGTTTGTGAAACGGGCCCCTCATTTAATTCACCTTGTCTGCTAATAGCTTAACGAGGGTCTCGATTCTGGCAGTCTTGATGCCACAGGTTGCTTAAGAGGGCTCTCGCACAGTTTCCGCCCTCGCCGTTAGATGACGTTCCACGTCACGCTCGCGGTATTACAGGACGTGCTACGTCCGCCGCTATGGTCGAGGGTGGCGCTGGTGAACACTCTCAAGGTTCGCGTACACCAAATGAACATAAATACCCACGAGAGCAGCTGATTGGACAGCCGTCGCCATACTCAATTGGTAACAGCACCGGACGCGATATTCGGAGGGCGTGGGTTCGGATCCCACCGGCGGCATGGTTGTTTTTTCTGCTGCTTTATAAGTAATTTTCTTTAAGCGGTTTATTATTCTAAGTAATATTATCCCACTGATAAGCCCGACACATTAAAAAAAATAAATAACGTTCCCCAATGCACCTTAGTTTCGGTGACTGTTAGCTCCCTTCATAAGTTTGTCAAACGGGCCCCTAATTTTATTGACCTTGTCTGCTAATAGCTTAACGAGGGTCTCGGTTCTGGCAGTCTTGATGCCACAGGTTGCTTAAGAGGGCTCTCGCACAGTTTCCGCCCTCGCCGTTCGATGACGTTCAACGTCACGCTCGCGGCATTATAGGACGTGCTACTACCGCCGCTATTGTCGAGGGTGGCGCTGGTGAACACTCTCAAGGTTCGCGTACACCAAATAAACATAAATACCCACGAGAGCAGCACATTGGACAGCCGTCGCCGTAGCTCAGTTAGTAAGAGCACCGGACGCAATATTCGGAGGTCGTGGGTTCGGATGTGTGTGTGTGTGTGTGTGTGTGTGTGTGTGTGTGTGTGTGTGTGTGTGTGTGTGTGTGTGTGTGTGTGTGTGTGTGTGTGTGTGTGTGTGTGTGTGTGTGTGTGTGTGTGTGTGTGTGTGTGTGCGTGTGTGTGTGTGTGTGTGTGTGTGTGTGTGTGTGTGTTTGTGTGTGTGTAACGAGAAATCGCCAAAAAAATTAACTACATTTATGTATATTGGTATTACGGCAGTTGAGTAATAAATATGCCGAGAAATCAACAAAAAATCTAAAGAAAAGAAAATTATTTTTGGGGGAAACGAAATGACGCAGTGTCTGTCTGAAATCTCGGCGGACACCGGAACCGCACCGTAAGAGAAGGGATAAAGGCGGGAGTGAAAGACGAAAGGAAGAAATATGTGCCGTAGTGGAGGGCTCCGGAATAATTTCGACCACCTGGGGATCTTTAACCTGCTCTGACATCGCACAGCACACGGGCGCCTTTCGCGTTTCGCCTCCATCGAAACGCTGCCACCACGGTCGGGTTCCAGCGTTTCGATGGAGACAGATACTGCGCCATTTCCTTTACCGAAAAACCATTTTTCTTTTCTTTAGATTTTTTGTTGATTGTTCTTCATATTTATTATTCAACTGCCCTAACACCAATATACAAAAATATAGTTCAGGGAAGGTACTGAGAACCAGAAGGTACTCCTTAAAAAGTAGATTGACACACGCTGAAAAATTTAACATAGGTCTAATCACACTTCGACAGGAGAAGAGTCTTCAACAAAATAATCAGTTACTGTTTCATGCCAAAATTTTTACGTACTAGAAAAGAGGCACTACAAGTTAGGACACAGAAAAGGGAGGAGAGGCGTGTGTGTTTGTATCTGTGCGTGTGTATATGTAAATACCTGTCTGTATCTATATATGTCCACGTCTGTATATCTGTATGTGCATTCTATAGAGGCTTTTTACTGTTAGTATTTGTCTTTCGTTTCTCCTTGTTGCATCCCCCTCCTCCTTTTTCTTCTTCCTAACTGAGGAGCAGTGTAGCATCTTCTTTGCAGACTATTTTCCAGGTGTTTCAGAGAAAGCAGCCGCTAATTTTTAAAAATAATAGGCTTTTTGGGGTATGAACATGGCCTACGCGGCCCTGCATTACCAGCGCTTGCGGACATCGGAAAACAAAACAAAAATTTTTCTAGTAAGATTAGGATGAACCTATGATACTTAGCTTTGAAAATATAGCACTTTGGCGCCTTGTTGCAATTAGACATTTGTCTGTGGCTGTTAGAAAGAGCCATATCAATTTTTATATTTTCGAAAACGCAATTATTCGCGGAGCTGCGACCGAAGAAATGTTGACCAGCTCGTGTCAAAAGACGCGCGCATTCGAAAAGCCGGCGCGTAAAGCAACACCCCGTAGCTCACGTCGGTTCGTGGCGCATGTGTCAAGTGACCTTCTCTCTCTCCTATGTATGATGTATATTCCAGGTTCAGGGAAGCCCGCTACTAATTTTTAAGAATAGGGCTTTGGAAGGAGAAACTTTCTGGGACACTGGAGTGGAACTGTTTGCGGTAGTAAAAAAAGGCGAATCATGTTAACTATAAAGTGATTGACTAAATTCTAATAGTTAGCCTTTAACAATTACCGATAGGCGCCTGACTGACACCAGAGACTTGTGGCTGGCAGTTACTAATAGCCATATCAGTATGTAAAATTTCTAAAGCACAATTACAATCGCCGCTATGCTTCAACAAGCTTGGGCCATTTCTCGAGCCATTTGAGAACTGCGAGCCTACGGGGAGCGCCAAACAGCGTACATCAAATCGCGATACTCCGTGAAGCACGCTCCACGTGGCATTCTCTGCCCCGCCCGCGCTGCAGCGGCTGCAGTGGTCATTGGAGTAGGTTTACAGATGTGACTAGGTACCGTGCATATTTCCTTAGAGGTTTGTCATCCGTATGAAGTGGTGGTATGGGATTGGCAAGTGACGCCTATTCCTGTTAACACAGCCTAAGAGAGAGGAAGTCAGATAGTCTAGCAACATTTCTGCCACTAAGCTAAACTGCACTTTTAAAGCACCTTTGCTTATACGCTTAATATAGAAACCTAGCAGCGATCTTTGCGATAAAGAGAGCAAAATAATCAGGCAAGATAGAGCAGTGATTTTGTGTGCACGGTGTTTCTTGGTTTAAAACACATACACAACTTTTTTCAGACAGCTACTACGCCCGCAGAGGTACCGTAAGTATCTTTCGTACTCAGGCGCTTTGATGTGATGCCACTTCAGTACATCAATCCAATATCGGAACCTATTTATAATGTCCTAAAGTTTGAGTAAGCGCCGTTTGATTGGGTATTGTTTCGTGGTGTGGCAACGCAAGTTTCCGAAGCTGGAGCAGCCACGTGAACGAGTTAATCTGCTGGCCTGGGGGCTGTGTACACCACAGCAAAAACCTCGCCTAGATGATGGAAGAGAGAAAATATATTGGCAGGCATTTTAAATCACAACCCGAAGTAGCCTTCAAACCGTGCTTGCGGCATTGGCTACTTCAGTGCGGTTTTACATATCGCATATGTATTCCGCCGTTATCCAAGCCAGTTTCAGTTGATGAAACAACAAAAACCAGCGGCTAATAAAGTTCCGCAAAAACGATTTGCATATCCGTCGATCCGGGTCTGGCACAACCGACGGAGCGTCATAGAAGATGGAAGTTCAGTTTCGCTGTGTTGCAGACGCCTCCCAAACTACATGGTGGAAGTTGTACGCTTGAATTAAATATTAAATAAATAAATAATAAAGCGATAATTAAACAATGATTAAATTCAATGCTTATTCTAAAGGAATGAAGAAAAAAGGGTTTTATCCTGTTGTTCTGGGATTGGCAGATGGCCAAAAGTGCGGCGCGATGTAACGAAACAAGAAAGATGTGCGTAGATAGGGATGTGCGTATGTGTAAAGATGTGCGTACAATACTGCGCGTAGATGTACGTAGTATTGTACCACCGGTGGCTCTTCAACATGTATTCAATTACGGGTACACAGGCCGTACGTTGGACGTTTCGACTTCATCAAACGGAGTCACCGCGGCCTGGATTGAACGCGCGACTTGGAGCTCAACAGAACACCAAAGCTACGCAGCCACACCGGTATCGTGACTTAGAATTTGCGGTAAATTATTTTGCAGCGCCTCTCTGTAGCAGTCATGGTGGCAGTTCTGGAATGCTTAAGGTTCGGTTTCACTTAGAAGACACGGTACAGACAAGTCAGGCAAATCCAGAAGGAGAGAGATTTGGTGTTTCGTACTGAAGCCTTACTGCGGGGTAAATTGCGCCTCTATAAATTCTGCACTCTACCTACAATAAACTGTAAAAATGATGGACAAGCTATGAATACCACAGTTTCGAAATGCTGGCAAGATATCTCATTCTGCAATTTCAATAACGTGTCCACACGTGGTTTATTACCCGGAGCCCGAGCTAAGCAGCAGTAATTTAGGACAGAAACGAACAGCGAAGTATTTGATAATATAACAGCCTATAAAGGACGCCACCAGCCGGGCAATGTGACAGAGAGCTGAGTGATCTCGGACGCCCCACGTACTCCACAGTAGCTTCATTGCATCAGTTTAGTTTAGTTAATGCGGTGCCGATAGCCGGACATCGTAACCACGACAGAACCAGGCAGGTGACTTAGCATACAACTAGATGTAGACATTCGAGCAAATGAAAGTGCTTGTTCCCAACTGATGCTCTATTCAAAGAAGGTTGGAATTATCAGCGACACAAACGCGGTACCTAAGGACATTCCCGTGGCGTTGCCAACGGCTGGAAGGCTCATTCACAGCCGCGTCGATAGCATATACACAGGGACAAGGCAAACCTGCATGCGTGCTGTACATAGAGTCAGTACTTGTTAGAGAACAACTGATGGTCAAAATTCGGCGCCCTCCGCTGTGATGTCTTCATGGACATTGCACGTGCTTCAACCCATTAAACTCAATTTACAGCGCAAAACGATTACAGTATTATTAACCAAGGACGGCGCCCCAAACACTAAGACTCGAATAAAGCGCCATTCCAGCAATGTCTATATTTTAAATTCAGACAGAATTAACCACCTACGTTTACCTGTATCTGTAAATCAGATTAAATGAAGCTGAAATCATAGGTTGGAAACGCACAATACTTAACTTTTAAACACAAGACATGCTGTTTTCGTCGAAATGAGATAAAAATGTAGTGTTTAATGCTTTGTTAGGAGTGCAAAGTTCGAAAATAGCTCATCCAAGGGATCTACTTTATTTTTCAAGTACTGCATTTCTTTAAGCGACCATTGGGCAACAGCAGGCTGCACGGCCAAAAATATCATCTCAGCAAGGTAGAAGCTTCTATTTAAAGCAAACGAAATATGCCCGCACGGAGGGCTAGCAAAAATGCTGTAGTCCGTGGAGGCCAGACATTTATTACCGGATAAAGCCCCTGCGACATTGGGCAGCTGAACGATGTTTGACTGGCTTCCAAGCTTCATAAGATATCAATGCGGTATTTATCATATCTCAGCAGCGTATGTCAGTCCCGAATCAAATAGCACGTTCTTAACTTCTAAAGTGTTAAAACAAGCTCTGTATTTTTTCAATAACATATCTGGCGTCATTCAAGTTGAAGCATGAAATTAAATCGTTTAACCTTAAAAAAAGACGTAAGAAAGAGGCAGGTCGTGGTGTTATCTTTGACGCAGTGATTTGAGAACAAACGCCCACTGTTAGCCGCACTCAAAACATCGCTACTGGGTCAACACAGACGGAGACACTCTTATGCATATCTCGCGTAATAGATTGCGCATGAAAGAGAAGCCTTGTCATATGTATTGTGGTTTCTACCACATCCGATGACGATCTCTGATATTCAGACTGCTAAATCAAGCGACTTCCGTTCACACAGAATAAACATGGCACATTACAAGAGAAAAAAAACTCAAAGAAAAAAAAACTCAAAATATATCGCCGGCCATCGCCGCTACGGTGGATTATTGACTCTACTCTCGATCATCACGAAGATAGGGACCCCTTTTGCCGCATGGCGGGACGTCACTCTGGCGGCGAAGGCAGCGCTTGTGTAGTTTTAAGAGCATGATTGCTCTAAACGAAGCTTGTGTTCCTTCGTGCTGGATTCGTGCAGAGGCGTTTATCCGTTCATGTTTGCGTTGGGGACGTATCAGCACTTGGTGACCACTTCAGCTCACCTAAAATCTTTAACGGCGCTTGCTTTACACGTGTGGACCTAAGTAAACAGAGCACGCTATTTAGTTCTAAATGCAATCACACCTTCTCTATCAGAAAATGAAACATCGCCACCCTGTGGCAGCGCCGCCACGCTGTCACGTGGTGCGGAGCAACTGCCGGTGGCGCGGCGCCATGGCTCATCGCGTAGTTGGTCACGTGACCAGCCACGTGGTGCGCAGCAGCTGCTGTTGCCGGCGGCGCGGCGCGCCGGCGAAACCGAGCTGCCACAGCTGTGCGCTTGCGGCGAGTCAAGCCGGACGAAGATGAAGGAGCGCCCAGCGAAACGGAGCGACGAAAGACTGACTTCGCAGTTCGACTGACCAAGTTCCACTCGGCCAGCTGTAGCTATCGCGTCACTCCAGGTTTACCCAGAGCTAAACCACCGCCGATTTTTTCACGAGAAAGCGTCCCAGCGTTCACTATAGGAAAGAACTTGGGGAAAAAAGCAGCAGTTTGTAACAGTGGGCCACGATCCGCGGCGTCCAGTATTATTCCACTGGCCAGTCACAACAGTGAACAGAATTACCTTTTTAATGTTTGATAGTATGAAACAAACCAGAGGCATGGAAATTCTTGGGCCTATAATTTCGTCTCGTGATTAGCTTCTTCTTCAGGCAACAAGAAAATCTTTAACAGTGATCTACGTTTTGTCACGGTGCAATTCTATTAGGCGGTCCTGAGTGTGGGCGGAGCTTCATTGTAGGCTTGAATTGTACCGTACTATACGAACACACACATACCATGGCTGACAATTTCGATTAGGCGACGAGCAATAAATGTACAAGGGAATATTTAATCCACAAATATACGTTTTCCCTGGGTTGGATACGCGACAGTATGTTTCCTTTTTCTTTTTACCGCATGCTGAACATGAACTGCATGAGAGAAGTAATCAAGTCGTTTTTTTTCCTTTTCAGTATTTAACAGTAACGTCTTAACAGCATTTTTATTACAGACAGCGTAAGGATGCTGCCGTGTATGATAAAAAGCTATATGCTTAAAGGTCAGCACCTTCACCGCTTATGACAAAAGTTTTCCTTTTTTTCATTTCGACGCGAAGACTGCCTGCAAGGCAGCGAGTGTGCCTGCCCTCATGTTGACATGTGTGCGTGTATCTGTTTGTGCGAGTGTGTGAACGTACTCTAGTACATGTCTGAGTGCGAATATGCATGCGTCCGCACCAGTGGGCGTTTGTGCGCATGCGTTAGCATCTGCGTGCCTGGTGGTGGAGGTGGTGCAAATGTAAAGGCGGGATTAGCCTTAAAATGGCCTGTCGGCAACTGCTCCGCGTGAGAAAATGATTTAAGTGATTGCGTCTCTGCCACAGTACTACAAAGCTAGCGTCCTCTAAAACTCTCAAGAGTGCGTTTAGGAATGTGTGTAGGTGTCAAGCGTGCAAAGCAAGAAAAAGCAACCAAAAAATTACCTGACTTCCGTTATTCAGACCTAGTAGACATGGTTCGGAACCGCGTGACGCTCTTGTCAGTAACTAACCGCAAAATAATCCACTTATAGTGGGCAGTAGGGCAAGGTTTATTCAGCGTGACCATAGAACAAGAAGGCCTGGTAACCTGGTGCTTCGGTCCCGATGGTAACTTCAAGCAAAGAGCATGTTCAGTGCAAGCTCCTGGACCCGTTGACTGCACTGGCAGCTTTTGCCAACGAAATCAGCAGTGTCATCGGAAACCTGTGACGTTGTTCCGGAATGCGTCGAACATGGTGTCCTCGTATGTAAACACACGAGCAGGAACTTCTTTCAAAGGCACGTAGCATACAAGGGATCGGCACTAGTCGGGAAAAAACAGACGTTTCATTGTGTGCGCTGCCGCGCTTATGGATCGCATTTCTGCGGCACTCTCCATGTATGCGCCTTCAGCGGCGTACACAATATATGCAGACATTTCGCGTGCGTCCATCCTCTCAACACATCAACACGTGTGCGCTGCCATTAAGCAAGGAGATAAAAATTGGCGTGAGTGGAAAAAAAACATTGTATGCGAAACGAGCACAACAGTCAGGCGCAACGGAGACCAGAAAGAAGAGAAAAGATTGGTTTTCTCTGCGTGCTGCGCTCGCAGCGTTTGCCTTCCGGAGCATGGGCGCTCAGTGTGGAACACGCAACAATCAGCGCACGGCGCCCGGCTCTCACCCGTGAATTCATCGCCACGGCGAGCTCACCATGCATGCCTATACGGGCCTGCCAGAGCAGTGGTCACGCAACTTACACCAGCGCGGCTATGAGCCGCAATTGTTTTCTCGCTGCCATAGTAGAACGCTTAGGCAGTAAACGCCGCTGGCCGGCACAGGGGTGTAAATAGTGGTTTATCGGTGGAGAAACAAGCGCGGTCGAGTAGCGTTTGTGTGCCGTCATTGATGCGCCAAATAGAGCGAAATGTGAGTATAAGGCAGGAATGGAAGGGCAGCACGCACACTTCCTTTTAATTGTATACATCAATGCAAGGCTCGAAACACCAATATTAAATACCTTTCTGGCAGCCCAAAAAGCCTATATTTGAGAACGTCTTCTGTTAGTGTTTTGTAAGATGGCGATCGAGGGCTTATGCCAAAGCTAGGAATGTTTGCAATTTTATTATATAGAAACAAAGCATTGAGCAATGCACACTAGTGCCGACGACACAAACAGAGCAGAGTGTAATGTAAGCTGGCGTCGACGATTTTCCAGCGAGAATTAGGATAAGAAAACAGACTTCGGCAGGCAAGGAGTCCAAGGTCTACCTGTTATAACCAAGGAGCATACAGCAAGGGAATGGGAACGCAGCCCAGGGCAGCAGAGAATTGGCCGGAGTGATGAGGTGACGAAACTCTTGGGTATAAGGTGGCGGCGGCGCCTTACTTAGGATAGGGCACTAGGAAAAGCATTTGTACCTCGAATAATTTGAGCTATAGTGATAAAATTAGTGAAAATGATGACATTTAGCGAACGAAACTAACAGGAAAATGAATGGACTATTATTAAAAGGTACCCCTCATCTTGCGAAATAGAGTGGTCCTCCGAAAAAAAAATATACGCGTATGAAAAAAAACTTAGGTGATTAAGCATTTCCGCTGGATGTTCCAGGCTAAGTATCATTCTGCAGCACTTAAAACCCGAACCAAGAAGGAAGCGGCGATTTCCGCGCAGAAAACGAATGAATGCCCGCGACTGTTTCCCATTGCGAGACATTGTGGAGCGCCCTGCGCGGCATTCTCGCGATTCGAGCTGTGTGGCACCGTGATGGGCGCGAAACCAGAAAGCGCCACTCGGATTAAGGAGGACTGGCAGGCGTGTCAGTCGAGAGCCCAGAGCGGGGTAGAAACAGAGGATTGGAGGAGGAGAAGGGGGGTAGGGGGGCGTCATCGGCGGTTAACCGCATGGCGGCATCCCAGCCCTGTTGACACGCGGCGGGGCCCAGCGCAGAACAACGGCGGCGGTGGAGGAACGGACAGTGGTGGGCGTGGGTGGGCGAGCGTGCTTCGCGTCTTCCCGCCGGTCGTTCGGTAGATGGCGGCGTCGAGACGATGGTCTTGAAGAGCTTGTCACTTTCAGGGCGCTTCGGCATTCAGCGCGGGCTTGTGGCCATTAGAAAAGCGCTAATCGCGGCGTTCCAAAATGGCTCATTACCTCCAGCCCCCAACGCCACAAATGAGGAGCCTCAGCCGACGTCCACCACTCGAAAATGTTTCCTCCGGCGCCGCCCTTCTTGCCGGAGCGCGCGAGAGTGATGCTCTTTTCGCGCGCTCCTTCCTATTCACGCGGCCGCTTTGTCGCGGCCCTTCCGTGATCCCCATTTGCCAGAGAAGGCGGCGAGCGGCAGACGCCATTTCTTTCCGATTTTCGCACGAGATTAACCCGGGGTGCCTCACCGCTTCCCACCGATGACTCGTCGCGCGTCCACAGGTCTGAAGGGTTGCACTGACGGATATCGGGACGCTCCTATCATTTACTGTGCACTCAGGGACTGCACTCTAATGACCTGTTGTCTTTTTGAAGCCTCTATTTATTTTGTTTGGAGCACGTGGCTTCCAAAACCTTACATATCTAGTCTGTATGCTGCAGGGGCTTACAGGGAGATATAATTTCAGAGCTCTAATTTTACTCACAGAAATAATGTATACCCTGTAGGGGTAGGTTCAGTGGTAAAAGCAAAGGCAAGCTTATTTTTGGACAGCTTTGAGGCCGCACCTCGAAAGGAGAAATCATTGAAGATAGTACCATACCGGACGGCTATCCTTTGTTCTGCGCACGCTACTTGGCTATTCGTATCGTTAACGGCGAGCACTAGTCTAAAGAGTCGCTGCGAATCAATGCTCCAAGTGCGCAGAAAGTCAGATTCATTAGTACTTGTGAAAAATGATTACTGTTATGTAATGTCGTTTGCTTTTTCATTGGTATTAAAAGGTGTGTACCGAGATACAAGGTAGCATGGATGGGTAAAGGTACTTCACATGTTTTTCAACAGATGCACAATATAATTTCCTCCATTTCAGTTTGCAACTACATGGGAGAAGACTGACAAATAACATTTCCTTCTTACCTGTGTATAATGGCTGCGCAAGAAAAAAACATTACAAACTATAAACGATTGCATGTAATCATGTATTCAATGTTTTATGATACAGTATTGCAATAAAGCTCTTAAATTAAAAAATAGCGAACATTTCAGCTTACAGTATCTTGTTGGCTACTGAGGATACAATAAAGAATCGTAAAAGTAGATAGTGTACAAAATAAAAAAAAAACTTAAATAAAGGATACTCGCCTCAAAGTGGAGGACACGCGTTCACACAAACTTGTGGTCCGGAGAAAGCGTCTTTCTTATCCTGACATCGGCGACGGGTGGCAGGTGCATGCAGTGATGTTTTCTTCTAACAATGGCCGATCACTCGAGAAGTTTTGTGTGGTATTGATGTGCCCTCTGTAATCCACTGAAAGCATATACAAGCGGCAAAGCTGACCGACAGCCTTCCTTCATCTACACATGCCACACGCAGTGCTGTTAGGACAGCGGTTCGGAGTAACATGATTTCACAAATAGTATTCGCAAGCCCAGCTGCCGAAACCACCACCTCGACACAGCTGCGCGTTGAGAAATGTCCGAAACTGCTGCCGAGTATCTCTGAATTTCTTCAACAGTGTGTGGTATCCTGTAGAGTTTCCTTGAAGTGTGTAATTCCCACCCGAATGAAAAGTCACAGTTAAAGGAATACTTTTCCAGGCTCGATAGAAAGGCATCGGTGACCACTGTAAAGAAAAAAATGCACAATTTTTTTTGTCAAGCGGCAGTCGTTCTCTTAGATTTCAGACGATAGATCTAATGGCATTTCAGCTGCACAGCTGTTCGTGGGCCCTGTAAAGCTTCCTTTAAATCGCAATGTTTGTAGAGTTTTTAAGGATATACTAAACCAATAACACAAGCCGTGCCATGAAGCGCTCTATGTTCAAGAGCCGCCAACGTCCTGTGCGGTGAAACGCCCGTAACTTAATTATGGTTCCCAGATGAAAAGTACGGCCAATACTTTGTTGGTAGGTGTTACGTAAAATAAGTAATTACTCATTCTATCTGTGCAAATGTGCATGTAGTCGCTCTAAACACCATACGAGAAGAACAAGGCGAGATGTTTACCAGAACAAACTAATAAATAGAAGCAGAATGTACCCACCGCTCTTACAGAAAAAAATTTCTATGAGAGAAACGAAACGCTATCATAGCATTTGCAACATTTAGTGAAGCATGAGTGCGTTTAAAATGAGCACTTTCAGGTGAAAACCGAGCACGTGAGGCCGCCAGCATGAGTGCCGGACATTGGGGTGAATTTCATTTTCATCCTCGTTGCAGTAGCGGAGATGACAAACGGAAGCCTGTAGTTGGCCACATCACCATCTTTGGTGATAACAAGAGGTGATAACATCCCATCTTCGTTGGCTGCCTTACCTTCACGACCATCAAGGTTATCTCGTGGAACAGAGGGAAATAATTTGGTAGCAATATGAAACAAAGCGTGCTGGATAGAAATGAAACACAACCACCCGTGGGGCCAGTGAGACTCAGGTTGCTCTTCCCGAGCAATGCAAAGAAGGAATGGCTCCCGCCAGGCTCATTTTTGCACATATAGTTCTTCGGGAGGCTATTCTGCACGGAGGCCTGCTGTTGTCTGAGTTATTTTCTTGCTAGTCGTTTTCACTTTTACTAAGTTATTCTTAGTCCGGTGTATCCTTCCTCTCCATCTACATATAGCGAGGGGGGACGGTTGGAAGGGAAATCCCCTTAGACATCAGCCGCGGTTGGCTGGTGCAGGCTTCACATAGAGGCCTACGTCGGTCGCCAGACAGATTTCACAGTCTTGGCCCTCCTAATGCTATCGCTTTGAAACATGTACATAAGCCCTAATTGCACGTCAACCTGCAGGTCACGTTGCCAGTTACAAACAGCCAAGATCTAACAGTTTCATTTTGCTGTAAAGCTCAATCGGGATACAACAACAACAATAACACGAGGACACCTAATTCCTTTATGTGTTGCCAATGCGACAGCGTTCGAAGCTATTGATATCTTTGCAAGGAGTGAATGGTGGGGCTTGCGGTACCCGGGCTGCTCTTCCCGAGCTCTTCCCGTACACCACCTGCTACAGTTGGCAGGTAGAGGCTTCGCACAGACGAACTTGATCTGGTAACGACACTTTCCTCCAGCCAATGGGCATCCTCCGGTTTGGTAAGTCACTGTCGGGCTGATGACGCCACGATTCTCTAGCCAATGCAATTTATCCGCTCTGACGGCGTCATCGGTGACATCACTGGTAACGAGACTGCCGGCCAGCCAAACAGGATTTTTCTGGACGACGCTGGGCATTTGCCCACAGCTTTTTGCTCCAGTGAGGCTTCACCGCATAAAGCTGATAAAAGGACCCCAGCAAAGAACACCGAAGTGCGCGAAGTATGTCGGCTCATGCTAGATGGGAATAGCCATGCTTTGGATAAAGGAAGCGATTTGTTTGCTGCATGATCACTACTGCTCTTCTCCACAAGATGAAACAAGGTCCACGCGGTAGGAAACGAAGGAAAACGCGAGTAGCTTTAGTGCTGACTCCAGCTACGCTAATACAAAGCATGGCAATCATGAATCAACTGCACTACGTCGCCTACCCCGTCATTCGCTTCTCCGCAGCGAGCGTTTCCTCATCAGCTTCCTTGTGGCGAGACTGACCGCAACGTGCGCTGACATTGAGAGCGAAGACTTCTTGAACGTTCCTTCTATCTTTCCGCCGCCGACACCAGCCCAGAAAGCGGGAAGAAAATATGAATTCCCAAGCGTTTTGCACCTCTACTGGCAGCTCACTATTGCCCAAAATGATGTCAAACTTGGCATGAGTATAGAGCGGTCTTATCGGGCGAACGTGGGCAATTTTTAATAATAATAATAATTGGTTTTTGGGGAAAGGAAATGGCGCAGTATCTGTCTCATATATCGTTGGACACCTGAACCGCGCCATAAGGGAAGGGATGAAGGGGGAGTGAAAGAAGAAAGAGAGAAATAGCTGCCGTAGTGGAGGGCACCGGCATATTTTTGACCACCTAGGGATCTTTAACGTGCACTGACATCGCACAGCACACGGGCGCCTTAGCAATTTTTAGCAACTTAAGATTTCAGCGGAGTTACTCTTGCTTACCAGGACTCCATTGCTCCTATAAAAGCTTTCATTACGACTCGTGGCTACATCTCGTGGTTGAAAACAGCGGCGATTAATGAACTGCTTCTTGCGAGACAGACACATGACGTGGCACAAGGGTAGACTGAAAGGGAAATGACGGTGCAACATTACTTAACGTTTCTCTATTAGAACATCTTCGAAGGAGGAACTCCTTTCCACAGCGGTCCTCCAGTTCAAAGCGGTTTTGGCAATTTGATCCCTATAAAAAACGAGCTAACTCGGAGTCTTCACTTGTTTAATGAACGCTGTGTAGGAGTCACGGAAAATGATTCGTTACGGAATGCACTTGTGACCGCACTGTTGAAGACTCCCGCTATAGGCAGTTGGCAAACGCGATTGAACGACCGCCGCTCTGCGAGATGACTTTCTTAGGAGGACCGTGGGGGTTGCTTTGATACCTATATATACTAAGGAGACGCGTTGACTATTTCGACTGCGGCATCCCGCGCATAGAAATCAGCATTCTTCTGTCTGCCTAACATTTAGCGTCTTCGATGTGGTGACGATACGTGGCAGTTGATTCGTTCCTTCGCTGATGCTTACCAGTTTGTCCGTGTCTCGTTGATATACGTCTCATCAGGCGTATAACCGCGGCTGAAATCCAATTGGTTCTTTGTAATGCTTCTCGGCACGGCGTGGCCGTTAATGGCTGTGCTGACCATCGTGGGCGATTTGGTAACCTTTAAGAAACCGCGTGCTCGCTGACCGCCTTGTTCAGGAGCCTAATGCGCGGTGGCAACCATCACAAGGTCGCAATAACTAACTCAAGAAGCAGTCATACGGTGCCCATAAAGCTGTATGGTCGCCGACTATTTGCTATCGTCGAAGTGCGTTGCAAAGTTTTCCGTTAATTGCGCGCCCCGCATATGGCTCCAACAAATAAGCGCACTGAAATAAACGTACAGCGTACAGTTGAGGCAAGATGGCGAGTTTCTTTTATCGTCAGTAACAGACCGAACACGATAACAGAACGCTCAGGGTCACCTTCGCAGAGCGTCCGATTAAGCAATGGCTGCTAACTGCGAGAGCTAAGAACATTTAGTTATCACTCTTCAATGTTTCGCTCATTCCAGTCGCTCGGCAAATTTCGTCTGGGTAAGAGTTTCAGAAATGGCGAGCAGCAATAAGCGCCGAGAACTCTGTGGGCGACGCAGGGGGCATCGAAATTTCCCGGGGTAGAAAATTATTGAGAAACGCGTTCATCATTACCGTTCCCGCAGCCGGTGTTAATGAGGGTACAGCGCTCTACTCCACCGCAAGGCGCGGAGGCTAGTGTGATAAATTAAGTAAGATCACGAGCGGGGCCCCAGGCTATCAGGTACGTGTTCGCAGTATTAATAGATGATTAAACCGCCGATCAGCACTGAAAGCTCGTTATTTGGTAAAACAAAGGGCCCCCTCATTCGCAACATCGGTTGCGACGTGGATTTCTCGAAATCCGCGCGGACCGTGCACGGCATATCTGCAGTTCACGAAACTTATTCTGCGCCTTACTACGTACTTTCCGTCTCGCGTATGCCGGGCGGCATATTGCAAAATTAAAGTGCCCCTTGCTAGGCGGATATAACGCAAATGATTTTATTTTCTACGCTTTCGCGCTTCAAGAAACCCGTTCCTTTTTCTTTACTGGCTGGGAATCTGGCAATTAGATTACGGCGACAGGTTTGATAGAAAAGTTACTGAAGGGACAATCAAAACAAGACACACTCATGTAAACGCGCTTTTCCAAACGCGCGTAGCGTTATGGCCGTATTTTTAACTTCCAAATATAGCACTGCAAAGAGATAGAAGAGCGCAAGGACGCAGCATGTCGCGAGAGCCCCTTACAGACACCAGGGTGTTTTAAAGTTCAGCGTACTGTAGGGAGCAGCTGATTGTGAAATCAGCCGCGGGCGCCTCACACTGCGGAGTATTGGGCTTTCTTTGCAGACAGCAATGCTATTTCTTTTGGCGGAGCATTGCCGGTTGTTTAATTATTATGACTACTTTATGCTTTCCTTCCTTTCTAAGCTAAATTTGGCCCTGGTAATGCCTCCTCTACTTCACCTCCCAATTCTAACCCAATGGCATGATTAGCATCTCATCATCCTACCTACGCGGTCACGCACGCCGAATACGCTGTACGTGCCTTGTAAGCTTTTGAAGACATAGGTGTATTTTAATATTATTATAGAGGTGAACTTTCTTGTAATCTAGGTGAGGTGTTTATGCGTGGGAGGATGGTTGGAAAGGACAAAAAAAATGTTCATAGGCGCGAAAGTAACAATGCAAGGAAATAACGCACTGCTGCACTAAAATGCGAGAAATTTTCCAGTAAAGGTACCAGAATTGCGAAAGATACCAAACACCAATAGTAGATTACTACCAAAAGTAAAAAAAAAACGCTTAAAAATCTGGAAAGCGGAAGCAGGCAGAGTGGGTGAGGGTACAAACTCGGGTTCATGACATCCCAGTTGAAATCACGAGGACGAAATCGTCTTGGGCAGGGCAAGTAATGTGAAGGCAAGATAAACGCTGGACCTTAGGGTAGCGGAGTGGTTCACAACAGATGGCAAGCGTAGCAGGGGGCGGCAGAAAGTTAGGTGGGCGGACGAGATTAACAAGTTTGCGGGGCTACGGTGGCTACAGCCGGCAAAAGACAGGGTTATATTGAGAGACAGCGATGCAGCGATGGCGTAGAGGTAGAACATCCGCCTCACGTGCAAGAGGACCGGGGCTCAAATCCTGGTGCCGCGCAATTCTCCACCGGGTTAAAAAAAATAAAAATAAAATCCGCGTGTCGATGGAATTGCATAACCAGGCCTGGAGTGCGGCCTGATCTCGGTGACCAGAACCGACAACGCACTCTCTCACCAGAGCAGGATTTGGCCACCCTGGTGTAGTACTTGGCCACAACCTTCTATGATCAAACCAATTACCCTCGGCCCTCAGTCCCCAGCGGCTGCGGAGCAACTGACCACGGCGGCGGTCAAACCTCTGACGCAGCGGAGGGTGCTAAGAATCTCTGGCTCCGGACAGGCCGCCATTGGAATCTGAACCTGGCAACGTTTAACGCTAGAACTTTAGCTAGTGAGGCTAGCCTAGCAGTGCTGTTTGAGGAACTAGCGGGAATTAAATGGGATGTGATAGGGCTTAGCGAAGTTAGGAGGACAGGTGAGGCATATACAGTACTAAAGAACGGACACATACTGTGCTATCGCGGGTTAGAGGATAGACGAGAACTAGGTGTGGGATTCCTCATTAATAAGGATATAGCTGGCAACGTGGAGTTCTACAGTATTACCGAGAGGGTAGCAGCGATAGTAATTAGGCTGAATAGGAGGTACAAGGTGAAAGTGGTGCAGGCCTACGCACCCACATCCAGCCATGATGACCAGACCGTTGAAAGTTTCTATGAGGACGTAGAATCGGCAATGAATAAAGTAAAATCGCAGTACACTGTACTGATGGGCGACTTCAATGCGAAGGTGGGCAAGAAGCAGGCTGACGACCACGCGGTAGGCGACTATGGGATAGGCTCTAGAAATAGCAGGGGAGAGTTATTAGTCGAATTCGCGGATAGAAATAATTTACGGATCATGAATACTTTCTTCCGCAAACGAGAAAACAGGAAGTGGACCTGGAAGAGCCCCAATGGTGAGATTAAAAATGAAATCGACTTCATACTATGCGCTAAACCTGGCATCATTCAGGTTGTGGCCGTCCTCGGAAAGGTGCTTTGTAGCGACCACAGAATGGTAAAGTCTAGAATTAGCTTAGACTTGAAGAGGGATCAGAAGAAGCTAGTGAAGAAAAAGACCATTAATGAGTTAGCCGTAAGAGGGAAAGCACAGGAGTTTAGGATAGCGCTGCAAAAGAGATATTCGGCTTTAACTGAGGAAGATAATCTTGATGTTCATTCAATGCACGATAATCTGACAACAATAATAACGGAGTGCGCAGTAGAAGTAGGCGGTAGGACAGTTCGAAAGGATACCGGGAAGCTATCTCAAGTGACGAAAGATCTGATTAAGAAGCGCCAAAACATGAGGGCATGTAACCCTACCGATAGAATAGAACTAACGGAGTTATCAAAGTTAATAAATAAGCGCAAGGTAGCCGACATGAGGAAGTTTAATATGGAGAAAATCGAGCATGCTATAAAGAACGGAGGTAGCCTAAAAACAGTGAAGAGGAAACTAGGCATAGGTAAAAACCAGATGTATGCATTAAGAGACAAGCAGGGCAATGTCATTAGCAATATGGATAAGATAGTTAACGTAGCCGAAGAGTTCTACACAGACCTGTACAGTAGCCAATGTAATCAGAGCGTTAATGAGAAAGACAGCAGTGTACAGCAATGCGTCATCCCGCCAGTAACGAAAGATGAAGTAAAGAAAGCCTTAGAAGCAATGAAAAGGGGAAAAGCAGCTGGGGAGGATCAGGTAACAGCAGATCTGTTGAAGGATGGAGGGGACATCGTGCTAGAAAAACTCGCCACCCTGTATACGCAATGCCTTATGACCTCGACTGTACCAGAAGCTTGGAAGAATGCAAACATTATCTTAATTCATAAGAAGGGAGACGCCAAGGACTTGAAAAATTACAGGCCGATCAGCTTACTATCCATTGCCTACAAAGTATTTACTAAGGTAATCGCTAATAGAGTGAGGGCAACGTTAGACTTTAATCAACCAAATGATCAGGCAGGCTTTCGTAAAGGATATTCCACAATAGATCATATTCACACTATCAATCAGGTTATAGAGAAATGCGCAGAATATAATCAACCTCTATATATAGCTTTCATTGATTACGAGAAAGCATTCGACTCAGTGGAAACCTCAGCAGTCATACAGGCATTGCGTAATCAGGGGGTAGAAGAGCCTTATGTCAAAATACTGGAAGATATATATAGCAACTGCACAGCTACTATAGTCCTCCATAAAGTCAGCAATCAAATTCCAATAAGGAAGGGCGTCAGGCAAGGAGACACGATCTCGCCAATGCTGTTCACCGCATGTTTACAGGAGGTATTTCGAGGCCTGAATTGGGAACAGTTGGGAATAAGAATAAATAGAGAATACCTAAATAATCTGCGATTTGCTGATGACATTGCCTTGCTGAGTCACCCAGGAGGTGAACTGCAAATCATGATCAATGAGTTAGACAGGCAGAGCAGATCGATGGGTCTAAAAATTAACATGCAGAAAACCAAGGTAATGTTCAACAGCCTAGCAAGGGAACAACAGTTCACAATCGGCAGCGAGAGCCTAGAAATTGTGACGGAATACGTCTACTTAGGGCAGGTAGTGACAGCTGATCCGGATCTTGAGAGGGAGATAACTAGAAGGATAAGAATAAGGTGGAGCGCATATGGCAAATTCTCGCAGATCATAAGTGGCAGTTTACCAATTTCCCTCAAGAGGAAAGTGTACAACAGCATAATCTTACCGGTACTCACCTACGGAGCAGAAACGTGGAGGCTAACGAAAAGAGTTCAGCTTAAGTTAAGGACAACGCAGCGAGCCATGGAAAGAAAAATGATAGGTGTAACGTTAAGAGATCGGAAGCGGGCAGAGTGTGTGAGGGAACAAACACGGTTTAATGACATCCTAGTCGAAATCAAGAGAAAGAAATGGGCTTGGGCAGGGCATGTAATGCGAAGGCAAGATAACCGCTGGTCCTTAAGGGTAACGGAGTGGATTCCAAGAGAAAGTAAGCGGAGCAGGGGGCGGCAGAAGGTTAGGTGGGCGGATGAGATTAAGAAGTTTGCAGGCAAAGGGTGGATGCAGCTGGCAAAGGATAGGGTTAATTGGAGAGACATGGGAGAGGCCTTTGCCCTGCAGTGGGTGTAGTAAGGCTGATGATGATGATGATATTGAGAGGCATGGGAAAGGCCTTTGCCCTGCAGTGGGCGTAGTCAGGCTGATGATGATGATTATAGTGATGTCGAATGCCTAGCTGTTATTGTCTACGTAAACGCATTGCCGCTATCAACGGCACATACAGCAAGTTTGCATGCTGCACACCCAGAGCAACTATTGTAGTCCTGTGTTATCTTAAAGGAAATGGCCAGAAATGTGTCTGCAGACAGATAACAAGACAGGTGCCGAGCAACTAACGCCTGTTGCATATTGCAGTGAGTAAAATGTCGCAGATTAGATGCACCTCACAAATTAGCGGCAATTGTTGCTCAGGCTAATGACTAAAATTATGCTCAGTTAAACCGTATGATTTTAAATGTGAACTGTAAAGAAATTTTTCGTCGCGTAAAAAGATTTTTTGTTTTAAGTTGAGCTGAAGTTCAAAGTTTATTCACAGTTAAGAACAAATTACACAAGGAATATACAACAAGCGACCCCATGGAACAAGACTGTAGGCGGGACCTCCCATTCTATCAGTAAAATTCTACAGGCTATTAATGAGTAAATGTAATGCAGGGAACAAACACCTACGCAAATAACAGTGTAAAAAACAAGATAAAATAGTACCGAATTCAATACAAAATAGTAACAAGCCAAATATCGTAGGAAATAGGCAGATAAAAATGAGCTAGTGATGCAGTACAGAACACAATACTGCAGAAAATAACGGAAACGCAATAGTATAGAATGTCATTTCAGATTACAAAACAGTTAAACAGGTGTTGAGGATCAGTTTTTGAAGTCAGCATGCCTTTCTCGCAGTCATAATCTGAAAACAAGTGGATCATTGTAGCTACCGACTACCTGACGCGCCGAGCAGCAGAAGTTGGCAAATTGTTCGTGGAATGCATCCTTCTGCTCTTCACGGACAGAGAAGCAGCGCTCACGGTGGAGCTGACGCAGTCCATCCTGCGCTACAGTCAAACAATCCACCGGACGAAGGAAGGCATGCACCATCAGCAGACCAACGGTCTTACGGAGCGCTTGAACAATACCATAGCAGACATGGTTGCCATGTAGATGCCGAGCACAAGACTTTGGACGTCATACTTTCCTACGTAGTCTTCGCCTAGAGCATCACTGTGCATGGTGCCACACAGATGACGCATTTTAGGCTCTTCCATGGCAGGGAAGCCAAGACCATGCTCGACACTATGCTGACCAACGTTAGTGAAGGAGATAACCTCGACGTCACCGCCTACCTACAGCGCGCTGAGGAAGCACGATGCCTGGCCTGGCACCACACTAAAGACCAACAGCGTGCTGACGCCCAAAGCTACACCCTATGCCGACGCCACGTATAAAACATGCCAGGTTGGCCATTATCAGTGCGAACGCCCAATCGCCGTCGCGAACTGAGTGAAAAGCTTCTGCGGCGCTGCTTCGAGCTGTACAAGAAAATTCGTCGACTTGGAGGGATTGACTACGAAGTTGCCCATGACAGAGCGATAGCGCCCGAGTGTGTCTTTCACTGCTTCTGTCCTTTGTCTTGTTCTCGTACCTTGCGCTGCATATTCACCACGAGCGACAGCCTCACGGCAGCGCCACGCACGCCAAGAAGTCGCATATGTTGTGAGCCTGAAGCCTTGTTATGCGCGCTAATGGACACTGTCTTTGCACTCTCGGGGATTGTTTTAAATTTGCTCTCTGTGTTGATTTTTTTTGCCACATTTCTCTTCGTTGCCAAGCATCAGGGCGATGCTTCTTTAAGAGGGGCGTAATGACGCAAAGCTTTGCAATGGTTGTTTGCTCACTCCTCAAAACAGCCGCTTCACCCTCCGGCCACCTCACCGTACACTAGATTGATAATAGAGTGCAGCCTGGCGGCAACTGCAGACGAACTGCTATATCTCACCCTACCTCCTTCATCGCTACTACCCTACGTTGACCATCCCGCTCTGCTCAACAAGTGGAGCGGTCAAGGCCACCCTCATACACTACCTGTGGGATCGTTTCCAACCCATGGCAGATCCCCCAATACCCATCCCAATCCCTATCCTCATGTGAAGCCTTCGTTTTTGCGAGAGATACCAGTCCCTTTCAGGCCCGTGGTAAATAAACTTCTCTTCAATGTTCACCAACTATGGCAGGTGGTGTTTAGGGATATTTCCCTGTCCTACCTGCCACCTGTCAACCGTCCTCTCTTCCTTGACAACAGACCGTCAGAGCCGGAGAGCTACCGCCGCGGAATACGCAAAAGAACTAGGTTCTTGATGGCGGTCGTTTAATATAGCCCAAGTCTTCTGACCCTTATCGAGTGACGAGTTAGAGACCCAAAGGCATATAACGCTCTTGAGCTTTTATTCCTTTCTTAGAGTGAGCAGGTACTTACCTGTAATCCCCCACTATGTACCCCGCCAATTTAGAAAGAATGATGCAGCGCGCACACGCGGAGTTGTCTAATCTAGGCACTGCTATTTTTCACGTCTTATTAGGTGGTAGTAGAGCATATTTTTACTAGAAGTAACCGGAATCGTAAGAATTGATTCAAAAGTCTCTGTAGTGCGCCGTTCACATGAGAAGCTATATTTTAAAGCATCTGAGGATGAAAAATTTTTTACGGCATCACACCTGAGTAATGACTATTTATGAAGGGTACCGGTGATTCTAGATAAATTACGTTAACCTAGAGCAACAAAAAAAAGACACACACTTGGCGGGATCCCAGTTTTGGAACAACCACAAAAGCAGCGGTGAGTACTGCTCGTATAAAGCGGTAGCGCGCAGCGTATGTATAACCTGCGATAGCGTAGCTGCTCCATCGAGTCTGTTTCCGAACGCGCCCTTTCGGACGCATTTCGGCAGAACAGCGCCGAGCTCCCGTAATGAAATATGCACACGAAAGCTGACAAGCATCTATCTTTGTGCGCCGTGAAAAACACACGGCCTGATACGGACGCGTCCATTTTCCTCGATCCCTCACGTATGGATCTGAGAGGAGCATATTTGCATGCATTTCGCACACCCATTCTTCCCCTTCGGTAACTTCTATTCCTCCGTCTTCTTCAGACTTTCAGCGCAAGCGTCAATCTGCACGGGGTCAAATTGTGCTTTTTTTTTTCTTAATGGAAGCAGACATACCATAGCAGTTACAGCGCCGTTCGGAACGCGTTCGCGCTAAGGGAATGGAGGTACGCGTCTTGTCGGCGTTTTTCATCTGCAGCCGATCAAAACCGGAGGGCCGACACCCGAGGAGCAGCCGACGACTTGTTTGCAGATGAGAAAAGGCCGATAAAACTGGTCCCCGAAAAAACAACTAGCGCCTGTCTAGCTAGCGCCCAGTGAGCAAACACAGAGCGCATTGAACTGCGCCTACTGACGTTCGCAAGCATCAATCACCCGCTTCGGGCCGTTTCTGGCGCGGAACAACAGCCTCGCCACGTGTCGGCAGTAATGTATGCCGCACCACGCATGCGACTGACGGAGTGCAGGTTGCGGCGGATGACCGGCGAAGGCGCCCAACCTTTCGTTCTTACCGCACGAAATCTCACAGTTCACTAACCTATCGGGTCGTAATATGCAGCCTGTACGCACACTGGAACGCTTACAGTAAACTGATTTGTGTTAGTTTCATTAGGGTTGCTTTTGCCTCTATACAGCCGCCTCTCGCGCAGAGGCAAACAATTCACTCGCTTATTTTGTTTTCTAAAAACTTCTCCTTCAGCTTATAAGCAACGGACGCCGTTAATGGCCAAACGACGCGAAAGGCAGTGTGCAGACGCAGATCGACGTCTCATTCAAGCGCATCTGAGTGCGCAAAGCAGGCATCTTTCGCCCTTTTAACTTGAGCCCAATACCGGACAAGGCGCGGAATTCTTCCTTTCGCCTCCGAAATACGCATGCAGGTTCGAAGCTCCCATCGGCGAGCTGCGTGTTTTCCGGGCTCGCAGCCGAGGCTCCCGATGCCCGCGATCATCGGGCGACAGGTCTGTGCCCGGGGCCCTGCCAAAGCAGCGCCGCCTCCCACTCCCCGTGAGTTGAAAACGCCCCAGGGAGTACTGCCGCCGCGAAGGCCCCCGTCCTGCTCGGATCGTGTTTTCCTTTTTCCTATCCTTCGTTCGGTGGCCTGCATGGTGCGCGCGCGTGGCCCATTGAAGTTCCTCGACAGAGCCGGCACCCGTGGAGTGTTCAACGAAGCCCGGCCGGCCCAATCAGGGCTATGCGCCTCGACTTCCGGCTCTGGGCTCCAATTAGGGTTCGGAACGGTTCCAGCGTCTCCCTGCTCGCGGGAGCAGACAACGGTGCGGCGGCTGCGTTTTACGACCCGCCACGGGAGAAGCCGGGCCAGCGCGAAAACACTCTGGAAGGCCTTACTTTCGCACTTTGTCGCTCCTTTTCCTCCCGGCGAAGCAAGTTCACTCCAAGGGCGCGTGCGCGCACCCTATACGCTTTGGTAAGGCGCGCCCCAAGGCCTTTCGCCAGGTGCCGGCCATCGGGCTCTTGGCAACAGGAATAGGAACTCGGTAGCCCTCTGGTTGCGGCAAAATACGAGCGACGCTAACAAGCACCTCACGCTCGTGCTCAGGGCGTCACGTCGGGCATCGCTGGTGGTGCCGCCTTATGCTTCATTTTGTTCTCTGCGTTGTGGAGCTTTAATTTTAAATTTGTCGTTAAAACTCCCCTAGTCTGCCGTCTGTGATAAACATTCCATATATATAAAAATATATTCAATGAGGTTCCGTCTCCCTTGGTGAGCCAATTATCATAAAGCTCTATGTGTCTCAATTCGCGCGTTGGTTGGACTGATGCTTCACTTCCTTCCACTGTTAAAAATGCGATGTTTCAGACTTCTGGTCGGCGTTGCTAAATTGACAAGAAATGAAAGGACGAATATTTATATGTAAAATAAAGGCGATACGGGCAAATACCGGCATTCGCCGTAATGACGAAAAAATCGATAGAATAAGCGTCGAAGTAAGTCGAATTGCCATCCGTATCTCCATTACCCCTAAGACTAAGCGGAGCTGCCGCAAGTTACAGGATTTATTTTTATAGTAAGGTGTGGGTGCGGGCTAGTTGGTACTGCATTGTAAGACGAAAAGCGCGATAAAGCACGCGGACCCAAAGAAAGACAAAGGACAAGCGCTACTTCCAACTGACGTTTATTGGAAACATCGAAAGATATATAGGCACATAAAAGGGGAGAAGACAGAAACTAACAATGACAGCAGCATACAAAAAGTCATGTCACTCATACCTGCTCAGATACATCATCCACAATCTGCAATTATCGACCGGCATCCTTCACAAATCACAAGGGAGATATTAGAAGTGCTAGAGATTGATAGGACGGGTAGTGGTTGCGTAAGCACGCCATCAATCGGCCTTTCAAAAAAGGTATGATGTATCTGAGCGGGTATGAGTGACATGACTTTTTGTATGCTGCTGTCATTGTTAGTTTCTGTCTTCCCCCCTTTCATGTGCCTATATATCTTTTGATGTTTCCAATAAACGTCAGTTGGAAGTAGCGCTTGTCCTTTGTCTTTGCGTCCGTGTGTTTTTTCGCGCTTTTCGTCTTCCAATTTATTTTCAATCGGGAGTGTTCAAAACGTAGCGCGATAACGCCCCACGTTCTTCTTCCCCTAATTCTCCAGATACTAAGCAAGACAGTTACTGATTAGACGGCAGAAGCAGGCATGACTTTGACGTCACAAATTGTGACCTCACGCGCGTGTGTAGACTTACGAAGAGGGCCGGGGCGTAGACGCGGGCAATACAGCTCCCCAGAGTGACGACACGCAGACGCACCCCACCATTATCACGTGGCGCCATTCGGGCACGGGTTTCGCCACCATATCGGCTTTTGCTTATTTGCCGTCCGTCTCAAGTATAAAACCGCCAAGTGTTGAGCGCAGTCATTTCACAAATGCGCTCGTTTCAAAGCTGGCCCACGCTGGCGAAAACTTAGCTCACATCGCTTCCCGCGCTGAGCGGTAGTGGAAAACAAGTAGCCAAGGGCGTCTTTCTTCGAAAGAATTACGGAAGACAATTGCCAGACGCTCGTCTGTCGAGCTTGTTTGTACGCCGGCCTGATAGTTGTCGCCAACAAGTATTTTACGTCGAGATGACCTCGCATGGTGACGTCGAGACACCGATCAAGCTGACCCAACCGAACCAATCAAACCGATCCAACCAAGCTGATGCCGCAACCCCAATGCAACTAGCCATATAATGAGAAGCCCAAATATTTTCTTTCGGAGAGCGTAAACGGGTGGATGCTCCATGTCATGGTCGATGCTCTAGAAGTGGAAACCCAAAACTGCTGATGGGGTACTACTGTCAGCACCACACCGCTGCACGAGTAACAATCTCCGCTTCCAAATTTTCGCAAAAAAAGAAGCACGAAAACGCAAGTGCTGCGCAATGCGCTTTGCACAAAAGGACTAAGACGGCCAGGGTAATGGAGCGTAAATATCAGTCGGTTTATAAAACGGCGAAATGCACGCATTTTTCATCATTGTACGGTTCACAGCTTCGAGCAAGATACGAAACGCGCCGTTCATGCGCTGGTAGAAGCAACGTTTTTTTTTTTCATTGCAGAATCTTCAAACGTCTGCAGATGAGTTCAGTATTATTCCTTACCAAACGCTAGGTGAGTTAAACACGTAGAAGACATAGAACGGGCCAAGCGATGACTTGCATTTAGTCTTTATTCGGAAATAAGCGCGTATCTCTAGGCTAAGTGGCCACTTATTTATAGCTAGCGATCGTTTAACCTGCCGGCCCTTTTGTGAAAAAGGTAATTAATCAACTCTCTATTAGTGCTCCATCTTATACTGTAGTTAACTCTTCAGCAGGCGCAAGAAATCCACTCTGTTCTTCGCATTTGTAGAACATGCAACCGTCCGGACTGATTCCGGAAATACCCAACTGCTAATGCCGAGTATATGAATCGAAGACAGCGAAAAATACCCAACTGCTAATGCCGAGTAAATGAATCGAAGACAGCGAAAAATACCCAACTGCTAATGCTGAGTATATGAATCGAAGACAGCGAAAAATACCCAACTGCTAATGCCGAGTAAATGAATCGAAGACAGCGAAAAATACCCACCTGCTAATGCCGAGTATATGAATCGAAGACAGCGAAAAATACCCACCTGCTAATGCCGAGTATATGAATCGAAGACAGCGAGAAATACCCAACTGCTAATGCCGAGTATATGAATCGAAGACGAATGCGCATCGTGTGTAAACACAAACGCAGGTGCGCTAGAAAAGCTGATTAGAGAAAGTAAATGCGTGAATAAGAACAGCGGACGTATTCCTAGTTTGTGTCATAATAAAAAGCGTCATAATCTGCCGCAGTGGCCGCACCTGAATGGTCAGAATGCCGGAAGGGGATATCGGTTCGGTTGCGATTGTGAGCGGAGGCAGCATGTCACTGCGTTGCGGTTGCCGCAGGGAAACGTCCCGCGGCGTTTTTGCACTTTGCCGACAAATGGAACGAGACCAATGCGAGAAAAGAAACATTCAGCCACAAGTTTAGTTGCCCCTCTGATTCCACTGTAAAGGAGTAATATGAAGGCTGCTTTATTTGTCCAATGGACTTAAACAAATAGAAATAATAGTTCAGATACTCTTTTCTGTACTGTAAAGACAGAAGGCGCACTTAAAGGATAAAATATTGTACGAAATACTAATAGTTTTTCAGTGACAGAAGGCGACCGCTACAGCCGTGGATAGCCTATGGTAAATAAAAGGCCGCTAGCTTGTTCGCATAGCACGGTGTTTTACATTTATCTTGAGGGTAAAAGGGGACGGAGCGGAAAATTTATAGCATGCACTCACCCGCTGCACAATGCGCGCTCCGTGCCGTGCTGAACCAAGACGCCGTGACGAATTGCCGCCTGCAACATCGCTGAACGTAAGTTGACGCTGTTTTTCTGACGGTTGTGTAGACAGTAATTTACGTTTTCCATTCCTTTTATGCAAGCACTGTAAGAATCGCGAGATGTCGCCGATAGGTTTTTAATTTTTCTGCGACCAATAAATAAAAGGGATGAGGTAAAAAAAAATCTTGCTGTGTTTCTCTTCGTAGATGCGTTGGGAGAGTTCGCAGACGAAGGTTTCATAGGTTCGCCATGGTACAAAGCGCAGGCATGCTCACACTGACGCCTGAAAACTAACTTGCAGGGTAACTCGCGAGCTCAATACAGAGCCACACCACCGCGCCTATTGAGAATTGTAAGGAACGCCGAAAAACCACCCCTGGCATGTCAAACGCGTCGGTTTAATAGTACGTCACCGGCGACTGACCATTCGTGCACATGAGAAGTTTCACACTGGCAGACATTACACACTATCATGATGCTGGACGCTTCAAAAGCTAATAGAAAGTTCTAGAATAGGAAATGCACGTTTCCGAAAAGTAAACGCAAGTATTTTGTGAGTCACTAGGCTTTATGTTACATCATTCTACCGATGCATACGAGATAACTACGGTAATAGTGGCACCATTCGGTTTTAATGAATAGAACGATTTCTACAACAAACCGGTGCTCGTTAGGCCTAGAACCTACCGAATCGTCCAGCGAAAAAAAAAGTGGCCAAATTTATCGTCCATATAATTTGTTATAGGCAACATAAGACGAAGCGAAAGTCCCAAACCCCGTTTATAGCCAGTTCACGTGCCGAAAACGCAGTAACACCGACGAGTTCACTTCGAAGCAAGAGGCTTCGCTTCAGAGCGAGCCGCCATGTTGGCTGTCCTTGAGAACCTGCTGCTAGAGGAGCGTACGCTATGTGTCTGACGTCACCGTCGGAATTCTTCAACCCTTTTCTCTGGATCCGAACCACCACATTCGCTTCCGGCATTTCGACCAATCAGGTGTGGCCTTTGCGGCAGATTATGACGGTTTTTATTATGACACAAACTCGGAATACGAACCCAGGATTCCGGTCGGGTGCCCAGCACTATAGTAACGAGAACAAGTAACGAAGAGAGAAGAAACTGATTGAATGGTAGACGCAAAAGTCCGCAACATTCACCGGTCACAACCAGTCGCACAAGCTTGACTTGCTAATGAAGAGACACACTGCATCGCTGACTAGGTAGGCCCGGCGTAACTTCCAAGCCGAGTCAGAACGTTAATCTTACTTTTCACATTGCATGCTACACTTCAATGTGAGGTCGCCTTGAAGTGCGACATGCTCGCTTTCGCGCGCTGGTGATTGTATGCTATGCTGTTTTGAGCTCGTGTTCAGTGTTATCGATATCGATACTATTTGAGTACTCCTGTGAAGCTTTTACGTTTTCTTTTCCAACGTTCGTATAAATAAAAATGACATTGTATTAAAGACACTGAAGGAACGTGTTCTACAGAACACTTTTGTTTAATTCTGGCCTTTCATCTTCTGAAGTGGCAGGCATGCCGTAGTGGAGGGCCCCGGAAAAGTTTGTAACACCTCGGGTTCTTTAACGTGCGCTGACATCCCACAATACACGGGCGTTTGCGTATTTTGCCTTCAACTACACCAATATATATAATCTTGGACGAGCTATGTACAGCCATAAGAGCATGAACCTACGAGATAGACACCAACACAGGAGTGCTGGCCGAGCCTCCTTCGGAATGGAATGACCCTGCGGCGGTAACGCTTGTGAAGGCACAGTTGGTGATACTAAAAGACAGGGGTGAG